>NC_050179.1:37537687-37632687 GCF_008315115.2 Sander lucioperca | reverse complement strand
TCCTGTGCAGTTCTGTCTTAGAGCATAAGTAAAAATCTTACTATTACAGGCTGTAAAGTCTTTACCTGGCTTGCTGGTGACTCAGTGTTATGGCTGTAACAGGTCTTGTATTAAGCTATGGTGTTTTTGTCAGTCTGGTTGGGAAAGCATGGAATGGCCAGACTGTAACACACCTACATCCCCCCCCACCTTGTTTACACACCAACTCTGACTTACTGGCTGCTCAGCAGGTATGAAGGTTTTCAGAGGCAAGCCCCAGCCTGTTGTGTAACAATCAACATGCTGGAAGGCACATTTTTATTCCTTCTGGAAAACACCACTACGAAGAAAGTGCTAGGAACTTTGTCCACTCAGGATGGGACTCTCAGGAAAATGCAAAGAAACGCTCTCTGACAGGTCCCGGTGCAGTTCTGTGTCTCAGTTTTAAAGTCTGATCAAAAACTTGGGATTGCAAGATGGATCCTTCCACAGCTGTAACCGAATGTTTTCCCAGGCAGTCGTTTAACTAAGCAGTCTATTTTTCTCGGAAAACTGTAATCCAAATACATGTCAGCACTCCTGCAGTGTGTGTAGTCTGGGCATGACCTACTGGGACAGGAGGCGCTGGTTTCACCTTGCAGCTCTGCGGAGTGCGTGTGCTAACATGCAGCTGAGGACACTGTGCTGTTCTTTACTTGCAGTTTGGTGTGTGAACTTTGCTCTTTGGGTGCCACTGTTAAGATAACGCAAGGTGCCTTTATAGCTCACAAGGCACAAGTGTCTGTCAGCAGTCAGCCTTAGCCACACAACTCAAGTAATGAGCTGTATGCCAGGAAGTGAGGTGAACACCCAGAGATATGATCTGTCAGTGAATCACAGTGTGTAAATACTGAAGTCAAGAAGACTCATTCATCAACATATGCACCCAGTATTGCATAATATCTTATGCTTTATACACATTGGTCAATATATAATAAGAAAGTATGCAGCGCTAAATCCAAGAACAGAGGTTTGACCAAAGAGCTGGCCAATGTGCAATGTTGCCTTCTTTTCTATGTGTTTTTATATCCTAGCTATACAGATCTACCTTCCTCACAGCTCCACAAACCATTTCCTCTTGTCCTCCCATTATTTTTGCTCAACACTCTAAATGGTAGTGCTGCTGTTTCATTACTGAGCTATTGTCAACATATCTTGTGGAAGTCAAACGAACAATGACATGAACCATGGTTGATTTGCAAAAGTGAAAGCCCTGAGTAAAACTAATAAGTGTAACCTGATTTCCTCTGCCGCAGTTAGATAGTCATTTCTTCCGTTTGACTTGGTTCAATACGACTCTTATTGTGGCTGGCTGATCCCTGATGTCTTGGACCACGGATATGATCTCAGTAGAGAAGCAGTATTACACTTACAATGAGCTTTCATGCTCTGTTGTTTGGACTCTATACGCCTGGGTTTTTGAAGATTCTAGGCCGTCCTATTTATGCTGAAGAAGATGCTTTGTTATCATTTATGTCTGTTTTGATCCATTCTTCCTGGACAAATGGAAGCATCAAATCATTATAAAGTCTGTTGTCCTTTCAGCCTAATCATCTTTGAATGTGAACATACATTATCCTGTCAGCTCCTCTGTAACAGAGTTGGGTTGCGCAAATGTGCAATAAAAATCTCAACACTATATTCTCTTTGCATACCATTATACAATTCAAAGAACTATATTTGTTTCTGTCTCTCTAGTGTGTGAAGACCAATTTGCCCAATATCTTATTATAAATTTAATTTGTGTTTACAGTAGAGCTGCACAATATGAGGAAAATATGCGATAACGTAGAATATCGCGGTAACGAAATTACTTAAAGTGCATTTCTGCTGCTTTCAGTATTTGCTAAATACAGCAAATTGCTTGTTGAATTTAAAAGAAATGATAGGAAAGCATATCCAACATTATTCTATTGAGCAAATTTAACATTGAATTGAATATAAAAGGCACCACTAAAAAAAGAATGGCAGTTACATTTTAAAGTGCAGTTTTTTAACTGATATTTTCTTTCAACTTAACAAAAAAAAGTGTATTTCATGATATGTTGCAGCCTTCGCGATGTGTTTATTGCACCAGTAGATATTGTGATGACGGTTAAAAAAAGATATATTGTGCAGCCCTAGTTAACAGCCCAAATAGCTCGGGGGCATGTACCAGAGGTTTGAGCTGGTGTTACTGTGAGGACAGCTGTAGCAGTCAACAATGAAGCTGCTTGTTTTCTGTGTGCTAAGATACAAGCAGTGGGACTATGAATCAGATGCTGTGTGGCCTGCTAGCTAACTGCTTCTGGTATTGTTTTGCTGCACTGGTGCCCATTCATCCTGAGCTGAAACCGCTCACTGTCTTCTACTGGCTTTAACTCACTTGAGGCAACAGTGGTTCCCCTGTGCAGCTCAGTTCATGAGGGCTTAAAGATGATTTGTTTTTCTATGCCGTGCATTGCTGTACCACATCAATTATAAACTACCCATCAATCAGCTCTGTGAATGGAGAGGCACTGCTTCATGTGTGATTGGTGTTTGAATTTTAAAAGTAAATTTAAATTAGTGTGTGGAGACCCGAGTCTCGAGGGACTATTGGGACAAATATTTTGGTTTTTCTGGTTTGACTGATGTCACCTGAAAAACTGGACTGCGGTCCGAGCACTAAAAGTGCAAGGACCTATTGTTTTTGTAAGGATTATTATCTTCGTCGCATTTTTGAGGGGGTTAGAATTAGGGATGTCCAGATCCGATCGCATGATCGGAAATCGGGCCCGATCACGTGATTTCAGACTCGATCGGAATCGGACGTTACCTCCCGATCAGGACTCGGATATATATGTATATATATTCTCATTATTTTTTAACACATCTATAGTTATGCGGTGGCCCAGAGTTAGACCCTTTTGACTCCACACAGAAACAGCAACGCGTGCGGCATGACATCACTTTGTTGCAGAGACGCTATTGGTTAAATGCCGGCAAAGTAGAACACGGAAGCAGCTTGAAGCGGAAAGCGCGAGTATGTCTGCGGTCTGGAGGTATTATAAAGTTGATGACAACAACATTGCCATAGCAAACTGTGAGATATGTAACAGAAGTGCTCTGTTTGTTAACAGAGTTGTTGAATGTTAAAATAAGGTGAATTAAATAAAAAATAAGGAACATCCTGGATCTGTTTTTTCGCTCTTCTTTATTCTTTTTTTATATATTATAGAAGTATCGGATCGGGACTCGGTATCAGTAGATACTCAAAATCAAATGACTCGGACTCGGACTCGAGGGCAAAAAAACCTGATCGGGACATCCCTAATTAGAATGCACGAAAATTCACAAAAATGTGCACACATGTCAGAACTGGTGAAAATTGCAAAGTTCTGTAGTGACTCGGGTGTTGCCAGGGGGCTCCATAGCGCCCCCTAATGTGTGCCTTAATTCAGAAAAAGTAATAAGTTAATATACAAAATTTTGAGGGAACATAGGTCTCATCTTCAAGTCCATGGAGTTATTTATATATAAAAATTACAAAATTACAAAATTTCCGAAATCTTGGTTTTTGTGCAAATATCTTCATTTTACGAATACTTGTTTTAGGACTTTAGGATGCGCGAAAACTCTCAAAATGTTGCAGCCATGTGTAGAATAGTAAACTCTTTCATCTGAATTCACATTTAGGCTTGGGAGTGGTATGGTTGCTCTATAGCGCCCCCTAATTGGCTTTAGCCCTTGGGCACATTTTTGACGGCCTCAATAAATACGAAAACTCACAAATATTGGCGCCCACATAAACATCTGGGAGCTTTGCGAGACTGTACAGCGATTTGGCCCATACCTGTAAGTGGGCTCCATAGCGCCTCCTAATGTGTGGAAGGCCTTAACTTGGACATAGTTGCTCCGATATTCACCAGATTTACTACACATATTGCTCTAATCATTCCGGACATATTTCCCATTAACTTTCATTGGCTCCGCCCAACTGGAAGGCTGCCATTTTTAATTTATGCATTTTTCATGTGTTTTACATTCTTTCGAACTTGTCCTAGGCCGTGATTTCAATCTTCTTGAATCTTTGCAGGTAACGGATAACACATCTTCCTGTCTAAACAGGAAGTTGCGTTATCTTGGCAACAATTATTCCGATTGCCCCGAAACTTGACAAAGTGGCCGGTTTAGCATCTGTGCCAAACTTGGCGGCAATCGACCATTAGATGGCGCTGTTTTAATTTTTTTTAAATAATCAGCAAAAATCGATATATGGGAAACCTACTTTAGTCTAACTGCTCCTGGGGCATGAGTCCGATCAGCACGAAAATTTGCATATGGACTCGGAGGACCCTCATGACAAAAAGATATCAAAATTATTTTGATAGCTAAAACAATGCGCAAGTTATGGAGGACAAACTTCCTGTTGGTGGGTGTCGAAACAGGAACGATTGTATCTTGGCAAAAGTTATTCCGATTTACATGAAACTTTGAATGTGTGGTCTACATGTGATATTGAGCCGTCCCCTATACTCTAGCCACACCCATGTACACAGACCACGCCCCCTTTCATAACTTGTGAACCGTTTAAGGTAAACTCTTGTGAGAGGTATCATTGAACTCAGCAAAGAGTTCCTTTTTAATTGGTGACGGTTTGCCCTGCCCCAAATGCTTAAGCCACGCCCCCTTTAATAACTAATGACCCATTTCTTGTACACTATTGTGTGAAGTATCATTGAACTCAGCAGAGAGTTCCCTTCTCATTGGTAACGATTTGCAGTGTCTGAGTGCCGCGCAAATGCATGGCCGCAAGGAGCGGCGTCCGCCAGTACCCCCGGGGCAAGGGGCGAGGGCCCGTTCATTGCTGCTTGCAGCTTTAATTCAACATTGTATCAGGTTCATGTGCTTTTATTCAGTCTTAATCTGTGCCTCAGGAATTACATTTTTGTACTAATTTGTTTTTGGCTTTAATTAGTTTAGCCTTGTTTTCCTACAATATCCTGTTATCTGTTTGTTCTTTGCACATTGATCCAGACATAGTCTCACTTTGCCAGAACTTCCTCCAGCGCGACGCTGCGGAGGAGGGTCTGGCTAGTCCACACAGCATTCCGGGATGGGAGAATTTTAAAAGGTCAATTAGTGTTTCCCTTCGCCCCTGCTTTGTGGTCGAACCAGAGTTACAGTCTTGTAAATAACCGATGAACAGAAGGTTCAGCTTCTCAATAGAGATCATGCTGACAGAATAAAGAATGTATGTATGTACTGTACTGTATGTCTAGAAGCACAGAAAATTAAAACAACAGCATATGTAAATTCAGTTCTACTATATTATAAACATTTTGCTCTATATCATTGACATAGAGAGGAAGATGTGGGGCAATTGTGTAACCCGACTATTTTTTCTCTCCTTTGCGAAATGATGTACACCCCATCTGCAAAAGGACAAAAAGATGTGAGGGTGTTGGTGACTGGATGACTTGTCTTCCTCTACAGTGCTGTCTTTCTGCTCTCGGAGAGGATAGTAGGTCTCAGCATAGCTTCCTGTCTCCTCTGCCTCTTTGTTTAGAGGGAGAGGAAGGAAGAGGAGAAAGTACTAAACAGAGGTGTATTTTAAGCCACCGCTTCCATGTAGGAAGTGAAACTTTAGTTTATGACCCTATTTTGCTATGTTTTTGTGTTTAAGTGACTGATGGGAACAACAATCTTTGACATTGGTCCAGTATTAAGCAAGTGTCAAAACGAGCACTTTTGTGAAGGTAAATACAAGCTGGACAATTGCCCTATTAACTTACATTGTAGCCTTTTTCGCTGCTGTCGATTGCAGCGATCTCGCTTAATACTGGACCAATGTCAAAGATTGTTGTTCCCATCAGAAGCCTAGACACAAAAACATAGGAAAATAGGGTTGAAAAAAACGGTAGTTCCCCTTCAATGCTTTTACTTGAACTCATCTGTTCATACACCTTACTTTCTCACTCTACCTGCGTTCTGTCCACGGGCTCGGACACGGCATGGACTGGCTGGCCGCTGGTTACCGGAGGTCCCGTCTCAGACACGTTGCCTTGGGTAGGTGATCCTTATAGGCTGGACAACACAGTGAGGATGAACACTGCCATTGGTTGAATATATATATATATATATATATATATATATATATATATGTTAGGAGGAGATCTTGGGTTGGTATTTTCTTTTTTTCAATAAATGACACCAGACTGACAATGAAACGCGCAAGTACTGGTTTTTGAGGCGGAAAGGTAAAAACACAAATATGTGTCTGCTCTGCTGTTATGGTAAGATTTGAGACTCCATATTTGGCTTTGCACTAAAAAATCAAGTATGAATTGATGATGAAAATTACTATTCTATAAATATGTGCTCTACATCATTGACTACAAAAGTATAGATTGTTATGATTCTCATGCGTAAATGTCAGAAAGTAACTCTAAATAGACTGTTTATATAATTATATAAACAGATTATGTTATTAAAGCAGCACTAATCTTACACTTAAAAAAATGCCTACGTAATGTGAAAAGTGTTACTTGTAATGATGAATTATTGAAGAATGTTGTCTTTGGAATTAGCGTGTGGCGACCCGAGTCTCGAGGGACTATTGGGACAAATATTTACAAATGATATTCTGGTTTGACTGGGGTCACCTGAAAAACTGGACTGGGGTCACTTGAATGGGTTTGGCCAACTTGACATGGTGCTTCAAGTTCTTTTTAATGCAAATATAGTGTACAAAAACCCTGAATGCCTGTCGGGTTTGCGTCAGGCTCGAATACTACTCACAGAAATATGTGGCCTGAGGGGCCCTCTATTTGGAATTACAGATAAAGCTTTAATTCAATATTGTATTCAGGTTCATGTGATTGTATTCAGTCTTAATCTGTGCCTCAGGAATTACATTTTTGTACTAATTTGTTTTTGGCTTTAATGAGTTTAGCCTTGTTTTCCTACAATATCCTGTTATCTATTTGTTCTTTGCACATTGATCCAGACATAGTCTCACTTTGCCAGACCTTCCTCGACGGCGCTGTGGAGGAGGGTCTGGCTAGTCCACAAAGCATTCGATGGGAGAAAAACATGCTCTGGTTTATTGGCATGTCTTTAAACCAATCACAATCGTTTTGGGCGGTGCTAGGCACCGGGAAAAGTCACTGCAAAATTGTCTCAAGAAGGAACTTGTTTTGGTGGAACATGTGTATGTTCAAAGGTTGTTTTAGTCGTGCAACAGAAAACTCAGATTGGACAGATAGTCTAGCTAGCTGTCTGGATTTACCCTGCAGAGATCTGAGGAGCAGTTAACCATAGTCCTCACAAATCTACCGGAATTTTAAATGCCAACACAAAGGAAGCCCAAGGCAACGGATATCTGACCTAAATGAGTGAAATCCGGCGGAATTTCTGTCGGCAACGAAGCAATCCCGGAAGTGGAACGTCAAGGATATAGACTAATCCAGACATGATACTTTGAGGAGGAAGTCTTGTCCTGACAGAGAATATCAATAGGCTTGGAGTGGAGCTGTCAATGTATCGATCTTCATCACTTCAACTTTATGACTTTATGAAATAAGTGAGTATGGTGTATATTGTTGTCTTACAGTACGTGCCAACTGTGATTATTGCAAATTAACTAGTGTTTTCTTAAGATGTACACAGCAAATGACCAACAAAAACAAATTCAACATGCTTTGTTTATACATAACTTTGTTATTATATTGAGGAACGCAGAATTACTTCAGTTCGTTATGTAAATGTATGTTCCCAGTGTTTACTCTGTGTCTGGTAGAGATGTCTCAGACGTGTTTGTTTGCACACTTAACACTGTTTGTGTAATATCCCTCAGTCTTACAAACACCAGTATTTAGGATCACGTTTGAAGCACTCCAGTTTGCAAATGTTCCACTAGGTGGAGGTAAATGCTCAGAAATGTTTCACCCATCGACCAGCGGGTGGACCTACAGGCTCAGCGTGTGATGTGGACACATGCAGAGTCATGTACTCCTCTGCAACACAGCAACCATCCACATGCACTTTATTCTAGTATGATACTGTGCTGTTACTCCCAAATCAATAAGAAAGCAATCAACAGTTATCAGTCGTGTTAGATTGTCACCATAAAACCGAGAGGTCCTTCTATTTGAAAGCACATTATCATGAGTTTGCTCTTTTAATTGTTTCATTCTGACTCAATAATATATGATATTTAAAAAAAACAAAAAACAATACAGTCTACTGTAACACACGGACAGACTATTCCTGTGATTCAATGAAGACGGAGGGATATTTCTTACATGCGCCTGCTGGAAAAACAATGAGGTAAAGAGAGGAACAATGGGCTACTTTCCACTTACTTTCTTTTATGTGTCACACCCCACCCAGGGCCAGATTGTTCTCTCATAGAATCTGTAATTTACTGTAAATCTATTTTTTTTTTTATTTTACCTTCAAACCTTATCAGCTGGGTTTGATACACTGAGTCAGGGCTAACGTGAAACACTGTCAGTGTTTTTACTAGACTGAATCCCAATATGATAAATCAGGAGAAGCCTAAATATCTGCAGGGTTTCAGCCAGGACACACTGCCAGCCAGGGTTTCCTGCCTGCAGTGTGTCGTTTCCTTCTCCTGACTGGCATTGTTTAGCCTGTGAGGCTCTTCCCAGAAAGCTACTGTACCTTACAAGCTCAGTCTGAGCTCGGAAAAGGAGAATTCAGACCTGCTGGACACCAAGGAGCCAAAAAAGACTTTGAGGAAGGAACTTTACAGAGAGGAAGATGTGGGGCAATTGTGTAACCTGGACGTTTTTTTTCCACCTTTGCGAAATGATGTACACCCCATCTGCAAGAGGACAGAAGATGTGAGGGTATTGGTGACTGGATGACTTGTCTTCCTCTACAGCGCTGTCTTTCTACTCTTGGAGAGGATAGTAGGTCTCAGCAATCTACCTGTCTCCTCTGCCTCTTTGTTTGGAGGTAGAGGAAGGAAGGGGAGAAAGTACTAAACAGAGGTGTATTAGGTTTTAGGCCACCACTTCCATAGGAAGTGAAACTTTAGTGTTTAGTGTTTGTTGTTGATATTTTTCCTTGAACTCATCTGTTCATACACCTTACTTTCTCACTCTACCTGCGTTTTGTCCACGGGCTCGGACACGGCATGGACTGGCTGGCCGCTGGTTACCGGAGGTCCCGTCTCAGACACGTTGCCTTGGGTAGGTGACCTTATAGGCTGGACAACACAGTGAGGATGAACACTGCCATTGGTTGAGTATATATATATATATATATATGTTAGGAGGAGATCTTGGGTTGGTATTTTCTTTTTCAAAATAAAAGACACTGGACTGACAATGAAACGACGGCGCAAGTACTGGTTTTGGAGGCGGAAAGGTAAAAACGCAAAGATGTGTCTGCTCTGCTGTTATGGTAAGATTTGGAGACTCCATATGTGGCTTTACACTGAAATTGTTAAATGATGAATATTATTCTTCATAAATGAAGAAAAGTTTTTTTTTTTCTGCCCAGCCTTTCACAAACATCATCTGTGACGCATGTCTCATTACCATTAAGCATTCCCTAAACTTGTTTAATCCCTGCTGCTCTGTTATCCTTGTTTGACTTGCATTTAGCTAATCTCTATGTTCTACCAGCGAGCAGGGTCCATTTTCTAATGTTATCATCTGGCTGCTCTCCCACATAGACCATTTATTTTCCACTCTGATGATGCGTTGCTGTTCCCTCTGACCACAAGTGCTAGGGCTGCACAAAACAGGAGCAAATTATCTGAAAAGGTTCCCTCCCCTCTGCAGTACACTGTTCGTCTGTAATTGTTTTTTTGATTAGGTTTTGTTAGCAGTCAGTGGTTTACCAATGTGTATGTAAGGCTGTGCAATATATCGATTTTATATCGATATCTATGTATGAGGCTAGATATCGTCTAAAATTTTGGATATCGTTATATGATAGTGTTGTCTTTTCCTGGTTTTAAAGGCTACATTACGGTAAAGTGATGTCATACCTTACCAGACTGTTTTAGCTTAGTCATTATATCCACATTACTGATGACAAATTTCACTGTGTGAATATTTTGTGAAGGGCCAATAGTCAGCTCTACAATATTGATGCAATATCGATATTGATGTATTTGGTCAAAGATATTTTATTTTTATTTTCTCCATATGGCCTAGCTCTATGTGAATGTTATGTAGCACCAATGTGTTTATGTAGTACCAGTGTTTGGTAAATGCATTTGTTTCAGTATTACTGGTCAGATACAGTGTACATCCTTGGATTGAGCATGTTGATTCACTGAGTCGCAGCATTGGTCTCCATGTGGACCGGCCTGCTGCTGTGTGAGGGAGCATTTAAATCCACCAGGCTGGGAAAAAAAGACAGTGTTGTTCTCAGAGGCCTGGGAACCGTTTCCCCCTTTTAGGACCCTCTTCTAACCACTCTGGCCTTTTGGCAACGTCCCTGATGCCCCATGACTTAACTGCATTTGTGTTGTTTGTGTTTAAAGGCAGCATAGTAGGGCGATGAAAATGTGAGTATGTGTTTGTTGTAACATTGCACTTTTTTTATGGTGGGGTGTATTGTTTGTGAGCTGGGGCGAGTCACCCTTATTTATTAGCACAAGAGAGGAAACACTGTGAGGCATACGGCTTTCATTCTCATTGGCAGGAAGGAAAAGGCTGGGAACACCAGTAGGCCGGGTCCTTTCACCACGCTCATTGTTTCAACGTGGGAGAGGGTGTCACAAGGTTTAGTAACACCGCTTCTGAGTATCAGCGCATATAAACTCATATGTTTGGATTGGCTTTTGTCTATTTTTATATAAGCCTTCAAAAGGTATTTCTAACAGTTCTGGGAAAAGGATGAGAGTATGTGGTGGTCTTGCACATAATGACTGAAGTTTCATTTTGTAGTGAACTTTTCTTTAAAGATGGCTTATGGTGAGTATTGGGGGGGGTCAAAGATTCCTTTAGCAGTAATAAGCCATAGTAATAAGCAGTAATAAGGTAGTACATTGCTGGGATAAAGCCTGACATCACATGCCGGATGTCCCATTCCTATCGCTATCGAGGCTTTACGTTGCCCAGGACGACTGTGATTGGTTTAAAGAAATACTAACAAGTCAGAGCGTTTTTCCCCTCTCCCAGAGTACAGTAGATACATGGGGTAGCTAGACTATACTCCAGCGCTGACACAGGACTGTGAAGATAGTAATAGGGTGATATTGAAAAAATGGAGTATCACAAAATTAGGAGCTATACAAACAAGTCAATACAAGTTTAGCGCAGATATATTGGTATCACTATATGACGGCCAATAAATAACAAAAGCTCCCAGTGTAGAAATACCAGAAATATGACTAGGTAGTGTCTCCATAACATAGTTTGCTTTATCAAATTCATACTGTATTTAAAACAAATATTTAGAATATTCTATATTTGTTGCCCCACTAGCTGCAGAGCCTTAAGATGGCCGTGTCCATCAGTCCCTCTGCCTGTCGATCAATATAGCCGAGAAAAGTATCTCACTACTGTTGTACTAACCTTCATAGTCTCCAGAAGATGATACCTAATGCTTTTGTTGTCACTGCTATCGTGTAAAAACTTCTCCTTGACCTCCATGATGAGGTATTTTGAAACAAAAATGGCCAGATTTGTTTCGGATATTCATACTCTCCACAGAATACATTTGTTTGATTTTTACATTTTTAAAAAGGCGTAAAAGACATGCACGCTTCCCAGGGCATAAACCCTTTCCATTATGGACAATTCATGAGCATTCCTCTTGCAACTTATTCATGCCAAAATGAACACAAACTTTGAACATAAAATGTTTCATAATATGCAGAAAGTTGTCGGAGTCACTCATGCACCAAACCATTTTAAAATCTGCTCTAGCACCACTCTTAGGACATGGTTTTTATTTTTAGCCACATCTCCAGTAAGACTGTACAGGTTTGTTCCATCCACAATTTTTGTGTTGTATTGTGAACACTATAGCCTTTAGAGGCTTGGTTGGTCTTAGCGTGGTTACTTATTAATTTCACCTGTAACTACCTTGTGTGTGTGTGCTCCAAGCGCTAAAGGAGCTCAAGTTTCATATTTACAGAGCTTCAACAACACAGTATGTTCTACCAGATCTGACTGGTGTGTGGATACCTGAGTCTGGAGGCAAAACTAGAAAGTCAGGTAGTCAGGTGAAGTTGATGATGATGAGCTAAATTTAGTATCCTTGTTTGTTTCCACTTGACGGGTCTCGCTGTGTCGTTGTCAGCCTCTTCTACAGTACAGTAGGTGCCTCCAGAAAAAGTCTTTTTTTTTCTTTTTCCATCACGTATTCCTCTGTTGCTATTTCTCTTTTTTTTCCTTCAAGCTTCTCTCTCTCTCTCTCTCTCTCTCTCATTGCAGAAATGAAATCTAAGCCTCCCACGTTGCCTGTTATCAACAGAGCAGAACACCCGATCAGCCCGGTCTGATGAAATGTGATTGCCCTGTTAGAGGATGTAATGATGTAAAGGGAAACATAGTCAATTCTGTTAGCCTGGACTTAATTCGTAAAACTTGTACAGAATATTCATTTAAGTAGGCTGAGTAGAAAGGTACGTACATGCAGGAGGTAGTGATCTAAGATCATACAGTGAATTCGCACAGCGCTATTGTAGCAGTGTACTTTGACCAAGAAAGGTGGATTATTACTGCAATAGATGATAATTGTCATAGTCTATATGATTGCAATGGCACTTGACTTGATAAACTGGCCTCTTATAAGGTCAGCAAAAACAGTATTGTAAACCAACGTACATTTCATCTTGCTACAATCCTTTGTGTGTGTATATAATGGTGCACTCATGCTTACTGGTGCTCACACACACATACTGTAACTGATGCACACCATACACAGAAATAATGAAGTACTTATCGTTCTCAATGATCGCTCTCAACTCTAATTGTTAATTCAGGGTGGATTATAGTGGGATTTATTCTGTGTGTTTACTGCGAGGAAAGATGAGAAAGATAAGGCTGATAATGAAAGCAACCAAGCGTCTTCTGTGCTGAGATGGTAAACCATTGTTTAATCAATTTGGTGTCTTGATATTTGGTGTCTAGCGTTAATATTATTCTCGCAACGCAGCTCAGGACCGACTCTGCACAGTCAGCATTGTTTTTGGCAGACTGACAGCAGGTATGTTTTGTGAGTGTGTGTGTGTGTGTGTGTGTGTGTGTGTGTGTGTGTGTGTGTGTGTGTGTGTGTGTGTGTGTGTGTGTGTGTGTGTGTGTGTGTGTGTGTGTGTGTGTGTGTGTGTGTGTGTGCGGGTGTGTGTGTGTGTGTGTGTGTGTGTGTGTGTGTGTGTGTGTGTGTGTGTGTGTGTGTGTGTGTGTGTGTGCGTGTATGGGAACCAATCCAAGGTTGGTTGTTCCAGTGATGCGGGGGCAGATGCAGAGACCCGTTGCCTGCTCTGCCCTTCATGACAGATGTGCCCTGCTGCTGTAGAGATGGAGATTTAGCCTCTGTACCTTGTTTGCTGTCTCTTTGTAGCTTTTGTTCTTGTGAGTGTGTGTGTGTGTGTGTGTGTGTGTGTGTGTGTGTGTGTGTGTGTGTGTGTGTGTGTGTGTGTGTGTGTGTATCTATGAACACGTGTGTCAGCAGACAATACCCATCATTCATCATTGACCTTCATAATGTGTGTGGTTCACCGGGAGGAGGGGGGAGTCAATGAAAACAGCAAGGGCTGAAATGCAGTGTGTGCATGCTAAATGTGTGTGTGTGTGTGTGTGTGTGTGTGTGTGTGTGTGTGTGTGTGTGTGTGTGTGTGTGTGTGTGTGTGTGTGTGTGTGTGTGTGTCTCTGCTGTTGAACATGCATGCATTTTAAGTGACATGGGTTTAATTAATGATGTGTGTGTGGGAGACCCGTGTTTCTTCGCTTATAGAGATGTGGTGGGTAATGGCCCGGAGCCATGCTGCTCTCCTCCCCTCCCCTCTCTTCTCAGGCCAAAGAGAGAAGACTGAGGTGGATGGTGGAGGGAGAGATGGACTAAAGTGACAGAGTGGTAGGTGGATATGGTAGTAGAGAGGTGGGAGAGTTAGTGAGGGAAGAGGGAAGTGCCAGCTGCAGTGGTAAGAAGGTAGAGAAATGTGTGAGGTGGGCAGTGTGTGTGTGTGTGTGTGTGTGTGTGTGTGTGTGTGTGTGTGTGTGTGTGTGTATGTGATGAGTGGGAGAATGTTGTGAGGCATAAGGAAGGACAGAAGAAAATATATGCACATATATTATGTTGTTCACGCTTGAAAGTGTCACAAAAAATGAAAAGGACCATTTGCAATGCACCGACATGACATTTAAAAGCTGACTGAATCAATCAAATTGGAATCCTTTAAACTCAAAATGAACTGAATGTGTTTCTCTTCATTCAACCACCGCTGACACTGCTCAGAAATATTAAAAAAGTTGAAACGCTTTGACAGGTTGAATATTGAAAAAAGTTGATGCGCGCTCCATTCTGCAGATCCATACAGACACACTGAGCTGCTCTAGACCTGGAAAAGTAATTATTTGGATTTAAAGCTGCGCTAATCAATGTTTGTATACTAGCGATGCATCAAATTAGTTTATGTAATGTCAAAATGGTTGCTCGTAATGAATTTTTTCATTTGTCTTTATGGTCCCATAGATTATTTTACATTCAACAGCCAAATTTCTTTTTTTTTGTAGATTGACTGTGCACAACAGGGTTGATGTTTTACAAGCTTTTTTAGAAAATAAAACCAGACGGACAATGAATTGTAAAAATGACCTTAGGGCTCAGAGGGTTAAGTGTTTGATTGCATTTCTCATACCAAGCGGTGTGTATTTGTGAGTTAGTGTCTGCATTCAGTTGTCTGCCTCCTCGTGTGTTTGCTGTGTGCACGTACGCTCTGCATGAACCTAAATTGTATTGTGTAAATTAAATCCAAAGGATTTGTCGGCTGCCTTCATGCAAGTGTACCTGCGTGCCGGTAATGCCTGTATATATATATATGCCTGTGCGCTCACGTCAAATTGCATAGTGTATAGAGAAAACTTGAGCAGGTCCATTACTCACTGTCTGAAAAACCAATACTTCAATTGTTACCATGGAAACAATACAATAGGTCTTCCTGCAGATAATAATCAATGAATGGGTTGGCTCATAAGAGGTGTAATTTCCTAACATAATATTCAATGTGTTATTCAACGTTCACCACGCCTCAGATGCCGGACATTCTTCTGAAAGTCATTTCCTGGTTAAATAGTGCTCAGCGCTTTACACTGGCAAGAAAGCAAGAAGATATTCTGTCATTTAATAATAGTTCTGTGCATATCATCACATTATTTTTCAGATAACAGCAACATATTTTCTTCCTCAATATAATGCCATTGCTGAGCTATGTGCTGTCACATTTACTCTCAGCTACCACTGTGCAACAGTCTCACTAATGTACAGATCCTGCAACTTTTTAACAGAATTAGCACCACTTAGGCTGAAAGCTGTCAGGGACAGTGCATTAGGATAAATGTGCACGCTGAGTTCGTTAGATGGTTTCTTTTAATATCCTCATTTGTCACTTTCGGTTAGGACAATAACTGCACTGCTTAATTAGGCCCAGAATCACTGTGTCTGACCTTATGCAAACAACATCACAGTATTAGATTCATGGATTTACTCCAGTTTTTAAATGTGTGTTTGTCTAACTTCTTGAACCCCTGTATATCCTAACTTTCCTTTATGGAGCTGTGTACCACATTTACAGTTTGGTTTGGTCTGTTTTGCAAATATAATTATTTTGAAAAGCATAAACAATAGATCTACAAAATTGCAAAAATCCCTGCTTGCAAAATCAAGGGAATCAAACATGCGCATAGAGTTAGTCAGTCGGTAAGTAAGTAGGTTGCTCAAACTTTATTACAAAACAATGTGCACTCAAAGGAACATTATAGCGGAGCTCAAGCTTTTTGTTCTCTATGACTGAGTATCATTACATACTCACAGTTGGTTGTTGTCTTGGTCCAGTCTGAGGCCACATGAAGGCCCAGTGTGTATTGGCCTACCTCTACTAATAGAGACCCTTGGGTGATGCTGTTGAAAATGACATAGTGTGTGTGATGTAGATATTTCCAGAGACATTGCATTACCTGACTTGTTGATACTGAAAGTGTTGATACACAGTTTTAATCTGATCCAGTACTCTTTATCCAATTTTGCAACCTACTGGCAAACCATATAATCTCATATGACATCATATGATCCCAAACATGGCATTGGAGACTTTTTCATTTTTGTCCTCTGTTCTTTGATAAATCTGTGTACCATTAACAGTGTTGGATGGCACTGCATTAGAGTTATGTGATTACTGTTGTCAGTAAAGATTAGTGTAAGGGAGTACAATTTGAATTCATTAAATACATTACACATATTAACTCCAGGAAACTCACAGTTATTGGGATTTCCAGGACAGATTGCTGCTATACACGTTAGCTTGGTGTTGGGGCTGGCAGTGAGGAAAAGGAAAAATGTGCCTCTCGGTTATGGCAATTCAATCTGTCAGACATCTCATCAAGGCGGGTCTTTAGTTCTGACATCACTTCCTTGTTTAGTGACTAACACAGCCCCGGACCACTTCGTCAACGCCGACACTGTGCGACACTGTTCTACTTGATCTGTAAGTTTATACCTCAGATAACACCATACTGTTAAGCCTTCAGACATATATATCTATCGTTAGCTTAGGTTGTTAGCAAGCTACTAACTTTACCCAGGGTAATTGTAATGGCTCAGCAGTAGGATGTAGATAAACACAAAATGCCAACAAAGGTCCTACTGTAATAAACTAATTTAATTGATGATTGCATTGCCAATGTGCATATCTAATTGTCAATTGCTCAATTAATTGCCATTTGAATAAAGAGGACAAAATACTTTTTCTCCACACAGAAAATTGATCAGGAATCAATAAGAGAAGAATCAGACCAATAAGCAAAATTTCCTAAGCAAAAAAATCCCTAGTGCATGGCTGCAGGCTGTCTGACCTTGTCTGAGAGCACAGTACTGACCTGTCTGTGGTAATGGCTCTGCAGTAAATGGTGAGAAGGAAACTGAGCATACAGTTATTTCTGTAGCCCGCTGATTTCCTGCATGTGGTTTACACACACATTCATAGTCCGCAGAGACATGCACCACACACACATACCGCTGCTGATGGTGACGTCTGGACATAGTTATTTACTCTCTCGGCCTTCCGGTCACTAATTACTGTGTTGTGTAATGAGGCCTGCACAGACTCACAGTGTGTATCAAGGTGCGCGTGAGACTAAGAGTGTGTACACTGCGCATGTATGTCAGCTGTGAGCAGGTCATTTCATGTAACTGCTGAAAGGATTTTATTTTAATGGGCATCCATGTCCGGTTATAAAGGGTTAACAATAAAGGGTGTGTTACATCATTATACAGAGAATCACCAGCCCCATGCTGAATTTCCAGCTGTGGTAAAACATTACTAAACAGTGAGATGAAAAAGTAGAGAGAATGAGATCAGTAAGGAGGAGCTGGTTAAAAAAATGGAGGATTAAGGTTAAAAGGAGACAAAGAAATAGGTAAAAAAAATAGATGCAATGACAGAGAGGAGAGTAGAAAGGAGGTCAGGACTATGATGGCTGCCAGTCTGAATTAAAAAAGAGATGGACAGAGTAAAGCTCCTTGACATAAAGATCTTTTTAGGCGAGTGCCTTAGGTGTGACTGTGGACTGTGTGTGTATTTGTGTGTGCATCGTATTCAACCAAAAGCATGTTTCTTCACACAACTTGTGAAAGCAAGACTTCTCTCAACGTGCCACTGTAACACTTATCGGTGCCTGTAGGTTATTTTCACAGACATGTTTAACAGTATGAGAACAACTGAGTGCTCTTTCTCACCATGTCAACACTTTAGCCACTCCAGCCAACCACCACTCTGTAGTCTGCTGTATTCTGCTGAGAAGCGCAGTTGTGAGTGACAATGGAGGAAGAAGATGCAAATAGCAATACATCTGCTGCATCTATTATATATTATATATATCTATAAGACCCAATATGATTTTTACATACAATATTTTTTTGTATTTTTGCACCTCAGCTGGAGACCTACGTGGTTCTCTATGGGTTGGTAACATTATCGGACTTATGAAATCAGCTTAAAACCCCAAATATGAAGAAGAAAAACATGCAATGTCATCAAGCTAAAATAAAACTAACTACTTCCTGAAATGAAGACATTTCAAAGGCTTTCACAAGAGCTGTCCATTTTAGACTTGAACTTGACTCTGACTTAGGGCTTGAGGCTTGAACTGGACTTGACTTACTGTGGACCTGACTCTAGACTAGTAAGCAAAAACATGCACGTGATAAGTTTTCAGCTGCTAAAGTCCTGATGAGACTGATAGGAATGTTGTTAGTATTGGACAAATTCAATTTTTGACCTGATGATGGCGATCTAAGATAAGTGAGGGGATCACAAAAGTTATTATCGTTCATCCACAGGGGAGCATGAATGTCTGCATCAAATTTGATGGAAATCCATTCAACAATTGACATAAGACATTTTACTCAAAATAAAAAGGGCCAAAAGTCAGGGGATTCCCAAATTCTCTAGGGTTTATTGAATAGTGAATTGAAAGTTTAGAATGGGACAAAGTGTAGAGCAACCAACAGACTGACATTGCCATCCACAGAGCCATGCATGCTAAAAAATAAATAGGCTACATAGCCACATGTCTTGAATCTTTAATTATTAGGCCTATGGATTAGATGCAATTGTTTAAGCTTTATATAAATACAATTATTTACACAGCTTTGAAATACTTGGTCAGTTTTCAGTGACTTGCAATTGACCCATGAAGACTGTTAACTTGGCCTTGAGACTTGACTTGAGGCTTGCTTTGATAAGACTTTGACTTGACGCGGACTTGTCTCAATTAGAGATGTGCGCTATTAGTCAACTAGTTGATTAAACGTTGCTATACCCTCGTCTGTCGGCACCGGAAGTACTAGTCAGTTAAACTTATTATTAAGATTATTATTATTAGGAGACCACCCCCAGTGAAGCCTTGTCCTCTGACCGGTCTTCGGTCCTTTTCTTCCACCCCGTTGCATTCTCCCAGCCCCCGCCTGCCACCACCTCCTCTTTCTGAAATGGGTTCAGCAGTCAGTCTGCTTCTCTCCTATTCCACTGAATTGGCCAGCAGTACAATTAAACTATCTTACTAGCTAGCTAGGCGGCTAGCATGTAAGCTACAGACTAAAGCTAGCGACTTAGCGGCCTACGAACAAACTAAGCAGACTAACGCCAGCTAGCTCAATGACTCAAACTTGCACGCTAGTGGTATAAGCGATGCCTCTTAAACCACAGTCCACGTGGGAGTTTCATGAAATATTAACCATACAGCACCACACACTGGGTTTGTAAGGCAATATTCGAACATTTGGTTCTTTTTGTAAATATTTCTCCATGTGACTCCTCTTAGTGTGTAACCGCTGTTTGGTTGTCATGGGAAAAGAGTGGGTGGCCTTGATTTGCACTTCTCCCACTACCTCCAACCTACTACTGTGCTGCTTAATGTGATCCCGGGAAGAAAGGAGTTCAAAGCACATTACACAAGCCACTGAGAGTTAGGAAGATAACAAATGATAACTGAGATTCTATAAACCTTTACTTCAGGATTCTACTTTATAACACACACACACATCAATTCTCCATCATCTCTCTCTCCAGATGCCTTGCCTTTCTTGTGTCACCCCTCCCCTCTCTTCCTGTTCTGTGTCACGCTCAGCACCTATATCTGCCATATAGCCACCAGCAGCAGCAGGGACAGCAGATGAGTACGCCCATTGGCTTCTTCCCCTCTCACTGGCCCTCCTCTCGCCCAACACAATGGGACTGATTGTCCATGCGACACACACTCACACACAGAGGGGGCTTTACTCTGGGGCTGAGTGTCGCTCCCCCGCCATATGCCCATCTCCGCTGGAATGTGATTATCTTCACTCGCTATAGAGAGGAATGAGGAAAGGGTAAAAGAAGAAGGAAAGCATCTGGTAAGGCAAGGCTGGAGGTTGCGATAAAGGGCGAGATAGTCTGTCACTGAGCGTGCAAGCGTGTGTGTGTGTGTGTGTGTGTGTGTGTGTGTGTGTGTGTGTGAGAGAGAGAGAGAGAGAGAGAGAAGGAAGGGAGGATGCAACCAATGCAGCGAGGCAGCAGTTTACCACGAGCCTGAACCTGCCCGTGCGAGGAGCGACAGAGCGCAGAGAGAGAGAGAGGGAGAGGTCTTTTTACTTCAGTCTAGCAGTGTATTTTAATTCCTTCACTACACTCCACCTCACTGCTCTCACCGGACACAACCTCCTCTCAGGTTAGTGCCTCTCTCATTTTAGACCGGTTTACCAATCAGCACCGGAGTGCCGTATCCATCGAGTGCACAATGCAGCCGTGGGGCGTTGGGTTAACAGAGCTGATAGACAAAATGTGGGTGGTTCTTGACCACAGAGAAACTGAAACACTGTTTGCTATTCTACACAGCCACACGTCGCCAGCTGAGGCTGATGGTTAACAAAGAGGGGAGCACACATCACGAAAGACAAACCCTGGATCTCACCACAGGATGTTCCTCTGACCGGTGCTGTAGTTAAGCGTGGCAGGCGGTGTGTGTGTGTGTGTGTGTGTGTGTATAATAGAAAGCTGTGGGTACTCTAAGCAGTGGGAGCTGTATTGGCTGGAGGGGACTATTAATTTTCTTTAAGGCGTTGTTTACTGAGCCGCTCAGCTGCAGGCTTTCTAATGACATGCACTACACATCTGCATCTCACACACACAGATCACAAACACACAGCACACATGCTTGTGCACGTAGACGCTACTGCTGCTGATTTCAGTTATCTCTGTTTGCCATGATTGGCTTAATCGGCCTCAGCTGTCCACAGTGAGCTGTGGGAAAATATGCAAGTGTGTGTGTGTGTGTGTGTGTGTGTGTATGTGTGGTTGCTTGTTTGTGTGTGTGTGTGTGTGTGTGTGTGTGTGTGTGTGTGTGCGCGCGCATTGTGGCTTGCTGTTCCTGAACTGTCTGCAAACAAAACTATGATTTAAAGTCACCTTGTCATTACAGCTGTAACGCTTCTCTTGATGATAAATGTAATCTTAACTGCTTGTAGTTGCTGCACTCCATCTTGGTACCTAACATCAACAAAGAAAAATTGCTTTCTAAATAGTATTTATAAAAAATAATAAATTGTTGCAATATTGAGCTTTTTATTATTGGCAAATAAATGAGAAAATATGCCTCATGCTTTTTTTCTCTTGATACTCAATCTCCCCTCTCCACCTCTCTTGCTATCTCTGCAGTTGAAACCATTAACTTTGTCTGCAGCAATACATTTTCTGTAGTGCTTCCTCCGCTCTCTGTGCTTGGCTTCCCATACAAGCAGGCAATGGCAGGGCTTATACCAGATCCTGCTGTTTGTGCTGCGAAGGAGGCAACCATTCAACGGTCCTTTTACTAACAAGGCTCCTCGCTGAGCCTGTGTGGGATCCCACTGAGGGGGTTCCTCCAGGATCAAGCAAGTCCCTGCATAAAATCTCAAAAGCTCAGGTGGAAAAAAAGGGAGGTTAGGAAGTTAGGAATGCTTCTGTGGCAGTAAGGGAGACACGCTGTTGTCCCTGTAAAAGTTATGGAGTCATGAAGTGCTTGGGTCTGGTGTTGCGTTGTCAAGATTGAAAGATCTGATTGCTCCCGAGACTTATCTATCCATTATGTTAAGTTTTCATCAGAAAGAAATTGTCAAGTGCCAATTTGTGAGCTTGTTGCAGTTCTACTCAGATGGTTAAATAAGCAGACTCTGGTGGGTGTTCTGGTTGGATTAGTGGGCAAAGGCATATGCAGATTTGTAGGTTTTGATGAACATGAACATGCCCTCTTCATCACCTTTCTCCTCACTTCCTTACATTGTCGAATAAAGTGGAAATGTCTCTGCACGCACTATCACTACTCAGGGGGAAGGGAACCTATCATAAAGGCGGCAGAGGCCAGGTACGTGATTTGACCAAAAATGGGATTAAAAAGGAGACAGCATGTTGTTTCTAAAGAGAAGCTAAAAGTGGGAAGTGCTTAGAGCCTCATCACACTGAATACGAATGTACACACATGCACATGGATCCTCACTTACTTACATTATGGCTTGTTGTTGCATTTTTTGCAGGTATTTGTGTATGAGTGAGTCTGTTACATGATATGTGTCAGTGTAAGTCCCCCCCTGTGCAGTCTCTGACGCTGCCATGCTCTGTCAGCAACTGCAGCTTACTTATTGTGGGATTCATCCACCTCACCTTCCCTGCTTCCTTTCTCTTCCCTTTAACTCATGGGTTATTTTGTTTATTTATCTTCTTTCTCTTACTGTAATGCCAAAGTAAACATGCTGTGTTATTGCCCTGCAGAGGCATCACTGGTTCGGTTTGTGGCAGCCGTCATTGTCATTTTGTCCTCTCTGTGCACAGTGGTTTGACTTTCTGCTGAGCCTCCCATGACACAGACCAGAAATGCTGATACAGTTTGACACTTAATTCCACCAGGACGTGTCAGATTAAGTGCTGTGTGCGTACGTGTGTGTGTGTGTGTGCGTGCGCGCGCGTGAATGCAGACGTACAGAAAAGCAGGTGACTCAGTTTATGTGGGTTTAAATATGGAAAGTGCAGATCTGGCTTAAGAGAAGATTTTTGACAAGCATGTGGACAGAAATGAGGAAGAGAAGGTATGATTTAGTTAATGCATGAACAGTTAAAGAGGAAGTTTGTGTCATTTTAAATGTCAGTGTCAGTTTCTCTCTTTCTCTCTCTGCCTCATTAATGCCCCAAACTTGGCTGCAGGCTCGCCTGCAGGCTTGCTTTCAGGATTGCAGGGTTTTCTGTGCATTCCAGCTCTGCGCTGAGAATACGGCTCCAGCGCCTGCAGTCAGAGGAGCTCATTCATACCGAGTACAATGATCCTGTTTGAGGCACAAGTTTTTACCCACGCTGTTTGATTGGGATTATGTTCAACTTCTATTTACTTCATCCATAATGCATTGAGTCAAATCTGTTTAGCAATAATGAGTCTCTTTTGCTTACTGTTTCCTTAATGAACTGGAATCGATAGGAGATAAACAAAAAGACATTTAAGACTGATCGAAATGAAGAATTCATCAGTTCTATTTGGATTTGAATAACGGATGTGTTGAAACAGTTGACTGTTAGCTAACCACCGGCGACAACCTCAAACCATCATGCATGTGTGCAGAAGACAACAAGCAGACACACGTGGCCCGTCCACACATGCTTTCCGCATTGTTTTTTTACGCTCATACTCTTAGGCGGTGCGCCTAAGCAGTATAATAGCAGGGAAACCCCTGTTTACAAATGTTAAGCTATGATTGGACAAATCCTGTGTTTAGCGAAAGGTCAATTAGCCAAAGTTCGGTAACATCACAGTTTCAGTTTTTGCTGTATTTTCAGGACAAACAATAAAATACTCTTACATAATTACAGTATCGCTGCAAATGATTCAGAGTCACTCAGTTAGAAATTAGCTTCTGAAATGTTGTCTGTCCACCACGACCTTTCACAAATGCCACGTGCTGTCACTCTTCCTGTGTACAAGGGCTCTGTTGTGGCTCCATGCGTCTTACTCGGTGCATTAGAATATTACCAAGCGCAGTTCTTTGTTTGCATCGTCAGACAGCATGAGTTGAAGCCAGCATCAGATGAGTAACAACAACGTACTCTTCAGCATGCCGTTGTGAGACTTTCTCATGGGGTTATTTTGGGAGATGGAGCTATATTTGAAGTTCAGGAAGTCATTTACTTTTGCAGAGGGAATGGAAATTTAAATGGCTATTTCTGCAAACATTTAGCTTAAAAATGGGTGAATGCCCTGAATGGAAATGCAATTATAGGAAAAAAATACCCTTGGGGCATCACTTCACTGAATTAATAAAAATGTGATAGTGCAGTTGATGTGCTTGAGTTTACTGTAGTGTATTGCTTTTTATAGACACATTCAGATGTATTTATTTATTATACACAAACAGAATAATGGTCTTTTATGCTGGATATATGTCACTTGCACATATCTGCACTTGATCTGTGAGACATTTCAAACCCATTCGGTTCAGTCTTAGTATAAAAGGGCACGCCGTGAATAAGCACTGTTGTTCATTTGTGAACAGACTGGCCTGCTGGGGCCCAGTCAGACGTGGTGATTGGGTGGACAGGGTATTGATTGACACATTTTGGAAGCTCCTGCCCAGCAGCTGTGATCTGTTTTCCAATGTAGACAGACAGGTCACAGGGGGGGTTGGAGGAGGAGATGGAGGGACCAGAAGGAGAAAGAAGGTGATAGAGAAAGAGACAACAGGCTGGTAGAGAAAAGAAAAGAGGCATGGTGAAAGGGAGGAAGTAAGAGAGATATAGGAGGAGAGAATGACTGCGGACTGTCGATGTTATCTAGTTCCAACATCGATCCCTTTCTCTGTGCCCAGTGATCACACTACACTGCTGTTTGGATCGGACTTATAGGACTCTCATCAAACTCTTCATCTATCTTATTATCTCTATTCTTTTGTACAAAATCACTCAAGGTTTCATACCTGTTTTATCATTTATGGAAATACATGTGTTTGTCATGTTTAAACATTCAGTTATGGTCATTCTTCTCTGGATGATGATTATCACTGCAGTTACAACCAAGAAACATCTATCTTTCTTTCCCTCGCTTTCTGACTTTCTTTATGTGTTCTCTGAAGTAAGGACAGGAAGTGGTTAAGGGGGGGCTGCTGTTCAGGTCCAGGATCACAGCTCGCCCAGTCCCCCACTTGGCCTGCCCTCATTAGACATGGGCCACAGAGCATGTTCAGATCATGCTAAAAGCTTATCTTCACATGCTGGGCCGTGTAGGGAACACGGTGGGATTCAGAGAGTAGATGGACAGTGTCTGCACATGATGTACAAATTTTATGAGGCACAAGTTTAAGTTGGTGGAATGTGAGGACGGCTATATTGTAGCTGAAAAGAAAGACTTTCTGGAGGAATCTTAGTTGTATTTGCTAAGGAAGACAAAGGGTCCACTGCTCAAATGTACTAAGAACTAATTATATATGCAGCTGAAACAAAAGCTTACCACTAGATCAGTGGTTTCCAACCTTTTAGGCTTGTGACTACTTACATTATTACAAGTTATGGCATTAATCTGGACATGAACTGTGAGCATTTTTCAAAGGATCTTTACAGTCCTGAAAGGTATAAGTTGAAGGTGCACTATGAGTTCCTGCATGGTTTCAGCGCGATTTCATTTTTGTCTCAAATCGTAGGCATCTCTCCTTGAGCCGCTAGCTGCCTGGTCCCTGAACACACCGTGAAACAGCCTGGTCTCGGGAGACAACACAGGGGTCGTAAACGTCAAACAAACACCAGAGGCACAGGCTGTGGACCAAAATACAACAAACCACTCCAGCCAATCACCGACAAGATGGTTGGGGGAGGGGGTGGGGGTTAGTGACAGTCAGTTAGTCATGACAGTTACGGAAACATGAGGGGAGGGGTGAGCTTGCTCTGTTTTGTTTAGAATTTACTTGGAACGTCAACAGAAGTGACAGTCATGCAGGAACTCATAGTGCACCTTTAAAGCTGCACTAATCCCCATTTTCATATTAACAATGGTTCAAATAACTATGTGTAATGTGAAAGAGGTCACTCATATTGACAAATGTTACCCTCAGCTCTACAGAGCCTTTGAGCTCTGTAGCTGACATCATTGACTGTTTTGGTTCACTCTCACCACTCTCATCCAACCCATTCAGACAGACAACGTTAGTGACTAGCTGTGATCATAGTGCAGCATAGCAGCTTAAGAACCATCACTTTCTATCAATTCAGAGTCCAGAAAAGAGCTAAAAAAGTAAGCGAACATTGGACTTGCTCACAATGCTAATGTTGCTCTATGTTTGTTGGATGTGTAAATAGGCATCTGTTTGTTAACACATTTTCTATATCAGCTGTATAGTATGATAATGTGTCAATGTTGTGTTTACAGCTTGTTGTGCTGTGGGTCAGCCCTATGGTCCCACAGCCCTATGTTCCCACATTTCTAAGAAAACGATTTTCACTGAAAATTAGGCCCTATGTTCCCACAGCCCTATGTTCCCACATTTCTAAGATTTTTCTTAAAATTAGGCCTTATGTTAGGGTTAGGGTTAGGGTTACATTCCATCTGTAGTCCATTGCTACTGGATAATAGGTTGGATGTAATTGGCTACCAAATTGGGAGAAAGGGGGATAAAATCTGATGCAAATTTATGAAAAAGGAAATGTGGGAACATAGGGCCTAATTTTGAAAGAAATCTTAGAAATGTGGGAACATAGAGACTAATTTTGAAAAAAATCTTAGAAATGTGGGAACAAAGGGCCTAATTTGAAAAACAATCTTAGAAATGTGGGAACATAGGCATGCTCTTACTACTGCTTTAAAGTTTTATATTGCCAATGGTGGGGTCTCTCTTAGTGATGAAGCCCCAGAGAATTATCATCTGACTCTGCAGCTTATTGTTTGCGTTGAAAGTGCAAACCTTTAATGTTTTTGTTCACACTCACCAAACTCATAGCGTTGTTTCTGGCCACAGCAGCCAGCTGTTTACAGCTATAAAGCTCTAAAACCCCACTGTACGCTACCTGCCCACCACCACCACAACAGCACACAGACACAATAAGTGCAGACCAATGTTTGACAAATGTTGGACTTTATTTCACCATAAATATACTGTAAAGACATTGGCCTATTCTCTGTACAACTCATCACAGAACTAAAATGTTAGATAGAGAGTAACATCATACAGTATGTCCTCTCCAAGCGCTGGGGATGGGGGGTCTCATCTGGTTGCCTTGACCACATAAAGGCTGTACAAGGCCTTTTAATTTTCACTCTATTATGTGTGTGGCAGAAAACCATAACTCTTTCGTAATTGTCCATTATGGAGGGACAAGAGAGAAGGGAGACAGACGCATCTGGTCTCATTCAATGGCCAATCTCTTCTATGTCAAGCATGAAAACCTCAGACATGTGCTCACACACACACACACACACACACACACACACACACACACACAGACAGACAGACAGATATGCACAGACATTATCACAATGGACCTTAGTATGATTAAAGGGGTGTGACTTGGCATATTAATGCATTCTCTCCTTTCCATTATTTATGAGTTACATTTGAATGGTAGTTATCCTGATCTAGGGTAGCCATGCAAATGAGGCTGAGGTTACTTTGCATTCTGGTGTCCTTATGGTCTTTTAAAAAAAATATATTTAATATTATCTATTTTTCATCATTATAGGATTATAATAGGTGATAAGTCCCCTCTGTGATTTTTTATTTCAGAATCTCATTCATTTCTGCTGCAGTATATCAGGGCTGAGATTTGGTTAAAATTGGGCTGGTAATACAGTTAGAATGTGAGAAAATACTGTTAGGATGCACTGGCAACAGCAGCAGGGAATATATAATGTGGTTTATCATAGTAGAAATGTGTTTAATGTTGGGTTGTCAGACTGTTTGGCAGGACTGCAGATAGTTAAATATTAACTGTTATAGCTGGTTAATTTTCATCTTTTGCACGTCCCCTGATCCATGTGTTCCTCTCCCCCCTCCTTCCTCCATCTTTCCTCACCAGTGATTTAAAGTGTTTCCACCCCCTCTTTTGGTGTCTCTCCTCTTCCCACTCCCTGCACCCACCCTGGTAGGGTTGCACGATATTGACAAAATGTGATATTGCGATATCAATTATGAATATTGCGATATAGATATTAATTTTGATATTTTTAAACATATGTAAAATTACAAAAGTTATGGGAAAACGCATCAAAATAGATTTATAAATAAAACAAGTTTTCTTACAACACAAGGTTTATTTCAACTGACGGTCATATTGGACTGGTCCAACATGAATAAATAAATAAGGACCATGTCTACAGAACAGGACATGTTTTACTGGTTGGACAGTATAAAATATATAAATAAAGACCATGTCTACAGAACAGGACATGTTTTACTGGTTGGACAGTATAAAATAAATAAATAAGGACCATGTCTACAGAACAGGACATGTTTTACTGGTTGGACAGTATAAAATATATAAATAAGGACCATGTCTACAGGACAGGACATGTTTTACTGGTTGGACAGTATACAATATATAAATAAAGACCATGTCTACAGAACAGGACATGTTTTACTGGTTGGACAGTATACAATATATAAATAAAGAGAACAGGACATCTATTTCTTCAGTAACACTGTCACTCTGTCGAAATATGCACACACGTCATGTGGTATGCTCCATAGGGTTTGTCACGTAGTGGCTCCATGCGCTGACGTGCACTATCATGTGCAAGTGGCACGGTAACTGGCCAATGAAACATGATCATTATAGCATTTCATGCGGGCTCTAAATCAAACACAACTAAGCCAACGGACGGGACGCAGCGCTCCACAAAATAAACAAAATGTTGCAAATATTGCCACCCCTTTCGATATAATATTGCGCAACGTGATATCGCGATAACAATATTGAGTCGATATATCATGCACCCCTACACCCTGGGGAGACTTTGTCCTTGAGTGCTGGCTAACCCTCAAAACATTATTATTGAAATGGTTGGTCTTGAAGGACGACTTCACCCTCCTCCCTTCCTCCTAGTCCCTCCCACACCTGGTGTCACCTGGTGACACTGAACCGGTTTGTACAGTGACGAAGCAGGTACAACTCTAGGGGTTTGATGGGTAAATATAGACATGAAGTAACCAGGCGACAGGACAACTTGTGTCTGAAGAGAGGACTGTAATGTACTCATAGATGTTGATAAAGCTGAGCTGAAGAGACATTCTGAAATGGATAAACATCGCGTGGTTAACAGGATGGGGAAAATGCAGCTGTTCTGGGAAGGAGTGCTCAAAGGTACTGTAGAGATGTTTCCTTTTGTTAAACAGTCAATCAGTTAAAAAATATCGAGACAGTACAGTTTGCTTTGGTTAAATGATTAAGCTGTCGGTGAACCACTGAGAAAAGAATTGGAGGAAGCATTGGTTTTTACACAGAAACCCACACACACACAGGTGACAACTGGATCTATCAGTGTAGGTGCAGTCCCTTTAAAAAAACATTTCAAGCATGCAGCGTGTCTGTTGTGGAGAAACCATGTAGATAATTACTCATGACTTGTAAAAGGGGAATCAAACAAAGTCTGCATTACAGGTTTGCCGATTTCAGCTTTCGGATGACAGAGATCTGTAGCACAGAGGAATAAAATGTATCAGGCTTTGGCTAATTGTTAGTCGGATCTATTCATTGTTGGACTGGATTTGTTGACTACTTTAACCCTCCTGTTGTCCTTGGGTCAAATTTGACCCGTTTTCAAAGTTTCTACATCAGAAATTTGGGTTTTCTTTCAAGCGAATTGCCCAAAAATAACATGCGTTGTTTCATACAATGCTCTTCTCGAGTAAAATGAAGGGTCAGATCACTACTTTCATAGAATTGTGGGTGTTATATTACATTTTATTAGCCTGACGTGGTCATACTCAGATTCTAGTCAGAATGTGAACTTCCTGACGTCGAATGTTGTGGGTGGGGCTAAGTTCAGCTGGCATCCAGGCTAACATTTTATAGCATTTGAAAAAAAATGAAATGGTTTCTAAACAGTATCCTGAATAAACTTTGACAGTCTGTTATTATCCACTCAATTGTAACTATTTGTCAAAATAATTCAAAATTTCAGCTTTTTTTTTTTTACTCAAAACGTAGGTGTAATTTCATATAAATGAGGTTTATTCATCATGGTGAATCATTGGTAGTAATAAAAGCGCAGGAAAAGGAAAAAAAAAAAAAAAAAAGGGTTGACCCAGGAGGACAAGTTGCATGGTTGATGGGAAGACAACACAAGAGTTAAACGTGTGTTTGAGTTTAATTCAGATAAGTTGTGTTTTTGTATGGTTATGTGTGGTTTTACTCCGTGCACTTGGTGCATGGGAATATTTCCATTGTAGAGTATTCTTCTATTTCTGCTCTGACTGGCATCTGGTTCTACTAAATACAGGGCATCCATAATCTATAACATGTTAGATGGTCCAATCCACATTTTTTCTGATGTGAATTACAAAGTGGCTTGAAGTGGTGAAGAGTAGAGAGAATACGAGCAGTGACAGCAGGGAGACTGGGATGTCATTTTGTGTGTTGAGGGTCAGACTCGGGTCATTTTTTTTTTGAGATTATTTTTTGGGGCATTTTAGGCCTTTAATTCCACAGGACAGATGAAGACATGAAAGGGGAGAGAGAAGAGGAATGACATGCAGCAAAGGGCACAGGTCGGAGTCGAACCTGCGTCCCCTGCATCGAGGAGTAAACTATATATGTGCGCCCGCTCTACCAACTGAGCTAACCCGGTCACACTCATTTGGTGTTTGACACCGCAGTCGCCTGTCTGTTAGTCTTCTTGTTGCTATAGAGAAGGTAAATGTAAACAGAGACAAGGCTGCTATTAACAGCTGAGAGATTGACATATATGATAATAGCTTTGTTTACAACACTTTGTGAGATACACACACACGACGACGAGAAGCCAGCACTGTGCTTTTTCAGCCCCTATCATTACAGCTGTATATAAATAAAACACAAACCACCTATTTAGTGGCATCAGAATGGTGGCCCCCATTTTCTTATGTAACACTCAGGTTGTTTCAGGAGGAGCAATAGCTGGGAGCTGATTGTGAATGTAACTGCTGCATTAGATTTTTATTTACCTTGACTGCCGTCATTGGAGGATTTGCTGCAGTTTTCCACCTGATTTGATGCGTGTTTAATTCCTGATGTTAAGTAGAGGAAGCCTGAAGACATACAGGATGCAGCTTGTGTTTAGTAGAAATCTGACATGACAGAAGTGTGTCAATACCTTGTATATTCACCTTCCTCTGTTGAGTTTCATTATCAGTATTCAGAGCTTTTCGGGAACTGTGTTTCGCATCGCTTCCAAAATTCTGCCTGACTGATAAACCAGTGTCCACTGTGCGTGTTGAATTGTACATGTGAGTTCTTGCAGTTTCTCTTTTGTGATGTGGTCAGAGTTTCAGAGTGTCAGAGAACTCAAGATTTTAGAATATGAAAAACAGGAAATAGACAGACAGGAAGAGGACGTTTAGGGTCAGGCCAGTAGCCGGATCACTAGACTCTCCCCATCATATATCATCACTGTAGTAGGTTTCCCCCACACCCACATCTCAAACCCATTGATACTGTATCCTTCATGGATGTTGTCGCTCCAGTTCTGATAGAGTGTGTGGCTTTTTCTTTTTTGAGTGTGTGTAGGTGTGTGTTTTCAGTGCTGACATGCAGTAACTTATCCCCCAATTCAGGAAACAATAGGCGTGTGATGGCTGAGAGTTGGCTGGAGGAGGTCCCAGTTGAGTTAGTGGGTTGTCTCTATAAAGAAGTGTCAGATATGTACGTAATGCTTTTGATAAGCTTCTTATAAGCTGTGTGTTACAGTATATTATGAATTGGGAGACTTATATAACAGATTGAGGTTCAATTTGCGTGTGTGTGTGTGTGTGTGTGTGTGTGTGTGTGCGTGCGTGCGTGCGTGCGTGCGTGCGTGTGTGTGTGTGAACAGCAGGCAGGCCTGTCATGAGGAGTCCAGATGGTAGGTGGAGAAAGCCCTCCTTTAATCCCTGAGCCAGGATAAAATACCCTCCTTCACAAGCATGCACGCACGCAAGCACACACACACACACACACGCAAGCACACACACACGCACACACACGCACACAGTCATCTGTACCTCCTCTCGACTGTTTGCACGACCCCACGCTGAGTTTGTCCACTTTTCTTTTACGTGGCGTTATCTACACATTATGTCGGTCTTTGTTCAGCACTGCTGTTTACAATAATGAGTGACGCATGGACAGTCTACTAAAAGATGACAGAATGTGTCTTAATAAACTCATAGTATATTGTTACAAATGCACACTTAAATGTACTAACAAAACAAAGAAAAGATTATGTACAGCCTATGAATTCATGTTACCTTTTGTCCTAAAATCAAGCTAGAATAAACCTTCAGGAAAAATAGGGATAACAGGTTTCTTACAGTTGTAATTGGCTGGTGTCATTGTCATCAATGTGATGTCTTTGCCAGCACATATTATATCAGACAGAACGTGTGTGTGTGGGGGGGGAGGCTTACTAATACTCATGTGAGCCCATCATTGTTTTTATGACCGTTGCTATTTTCTCTTTAATCTTTTATGTGCATATTAAACGGCTGTGTTGAAAGAGTGTTGGCTCTCCCTACAGACTATGCCCTACATATCACAGACAGACTAATTAGGGTTTCTATCTCCAAGGGGCGGTGTATTTCTTTTCATTCTCAAAACAAACACAAGTCTACTCCTGATCTCGATAAACGCAGCTACACGAAGAGAACTTTAAAACTCAAATTGGAATATCTCCAGCTTTATGCATATGTCCAGCATATAGTCTCAGCTATTGGAAAATTATGAAATGGTACGGCTCTGATTTCCTCCATTCTTAATTTGATCTCCTCTCACTGTACAACCGAATCGGTGTTCCTCCTAAATAAAACATGGGGTTGCCTAAAACGGGTTGACGCTCTTGTCTCAGATGGGGGGGTCGAGTATTAAAATATCTGCTCATACTTCTTTTTATATAGTGAATCGTGTGTTTTGTTCTTGCAGAGAAGAAAGACAAAGCTGACTGCTTCCAGGCCAAGAAGGCTGATGAGGAGGCCTGCGTGGCGGTGAAAATCGAACAGTCCACAGGTACGCAGCATCACCTTCACTCACCTTACAGTCACCTGCCTGCTTTTTCAATCTCCTTTTTTTCTGAAGCTTTTCTTTAATGAGTATGTCGCAGAAAGCATCTGTGGGTGTTCACTTAATAGTCGTATAGCTATTCAAGTCTCGTGTGAGGGTGTTCATTTCCTGTGGCTTCCTGTCTGTCTGTATCTGGCTGGTTTTGACGCAGTCCTTTTTTTTCTTTCTTTTTTACCTCTTCTTGATCGTCATTTCGTGATGTGTGGGGAGGTAGCACTGCCACAAGCCAAATTAAGATGCTAAGCTTTGTTAATTGTCAGTCGCCACCTCTGATTCACAGCAGCAGGGCTGCACGTATTTGCATTTGAAGTCAATATCACAGCAAGAGTTTTTTCATGCCTTTCAGTACTTTCTAAACTTGACCAAATCTTCTACTTCTTTCACTCATATTGGCTGCAATGATGTCAACTTTAGAAAAGGTTTGTGCAGAAAGATGATGCTGTCAAGGCCAGTATGAACACTCAGCACTGCAGCTCACAGCTATGCAGGGGTGTGAAGATAGCTGCTGGTCTCTGCTCTATTTTTATATCAAACGTGTGTGTGTGTGTGTGTGTGTGTGTGTGTGTGTGTGTGTGTGTGTGTGTGTGTGTGTGTGTGTGTGTGTGTGTGTGGCTCACAGGCTGCGTCTGTGTCTTCCTCTTTTTCACTTTTTCTCATTTTCTCTCCTCTTTTTGTGTAGCGTCTAATTCTCTCCTGTAAATCCCTCTATCCTTTCACCCCTCTTCCATCTGGCTTATCATCCGTCTGTCTTCTCTGTGCTTGTCTACTGTCATCATGCCCTCACTCTTCCTTCCTTCCTTCTTTCCTTCCTTCCTTTCTTTCTGTCTGTTTCATCCTATTCTTCTTCAGCACTGTTAAAGCTTTTTCTCACCTTCTGCCTTTAGCTCATCCCTGCTAAATAATACCACTGTGTCCAGTTTTCTCTCTGATTCCCAGTCTCTCCACTTCCTTTTTCCCCATTTTCTTTCACCTCCCCACAACCCCCCAGCAGTTTTGACCGACTGGGGTTCTAATCTCACGCTGGCCCTTGGATTAGAGCATGAGGCAGGGTTAATCTGAAGAAAGTCTGGGTAGTTGAACAGAAACAGCTAATCCCCCATGCCTAGTGGTAATGGTTATCTGTCACTCACGCAGACTGTGAGCCACACACACGCACACACACGCACACACCCGTGCGCACACACACACACACAGTCTGTGCCAACATAATGGACACAATGAACGCTTTGTTACCAATTCTAATCTCATTGAGTGATGTAGGGCACCAGAAATGGTTAGAAACTGGGTTTGTGTGTGTGTGTGTGTGTGTGTGTGTGTGTGTGTGTGTGTGTGTGTGTGTGTGTGTGTGTGTGTGTGTGTGTGTGTGTGTGTGTGTGTGTGTGTGTGTGTGTGTCAGTTTATGCGTTGCTTGTGTGGACCAAGGGAAGCAGCAGTTAGTTAGTGTCACTTTGTCTCTGTACCTGGCTTGTGTCTCTGAAAGTATTTTTCCCACTTATACTGTGTCAGCAAAGAATTTAAATGTCAGGTGTGTGTACAGTAGCAGTAGTTTTTTTTTTCTCATCTCATGGCAGTAACTTTATTTCTTAAACTTAATGTAAATGAGAAACCAGGTTTCCTTGATTGAGGTGCAAGGACCAGTCTAACACTGTTGCTGCCATGCATGAATTTGTACATGTGGAGGAGGGGGAAATGTGAAAATATTGAATATATGAATTCATTCAAATAGACAAGTCTTAAAAAGCCATTTCTCAAGCTAAACAGCTGATTTATGTTGAAATGTAACCATCTTTCAGTAGAGAACCTAGACTTTTATTAATCCATCCAGTCCAAATGCTTGACAAAAAGCATCAATCAATCAATTAATTTCATTTGTCACATGGAATCGTACAAGGTACAATTCCAGTGAAATGTAATGTAACACCTCAGGATACAGCATCAAATGTAAGAAAAAAAATAAGTGCAGACATCTGAATATCGGATTACTGGCCAGAGATATGTAAATGTGGGTTATATTGAAGCCAGGTGCCTGTAAACACATTTCCTCAAAAGTCAGTGAATGGAATTGTTTGAGTGCAGGTCTGTGCAGTCCTTGTTTGAGGTCCAGAGTTCACTGACAGTATCTTTAAAGACACCAGTCAATCCTGTCCAGCGAGACCCTGCCAACAATAAGGCTGCAGGTTGGCTGCGTCAAGTATTTATTGGCACTGACTTATGGTTGCACCACTGAGATGTGAGCATGAGAGTGCATTTTTGGTCACCATCGCATAGTCATTCAGGAGGTTTCCACTCCAAGTAGATTCATCTTTAGTGCTTAAAACGTACACGTTTGCTTCATTCTTCTGAAATGTGCATGAACTACTGCGCTGCTGTTAGTACAGGTAATGTAAAAGGAATTTAGTGAATGCAATACCTACTGGACAAACTGGTTACTGGAATGCCTGTGATTCCTTCTTATCCTGCTCTGATGACACATAAAACACGTCAGTGAGCATGCAGGTGTTTGACAATGTGTGTGTGTGTGTGTGTGTGTGTGTGTGACTATACATGCAAAATAAGCCCGCACACATACATTTCACATATCTACATATGACAAGATCTCAAAATATCATAGCTGTTAGTATCACTTTAGATATGACTTCCTGTATTGGTTTTTTTTTTTTTTTTTACCATTAGATGGGTGAAAGTTGATATATAACACTGTGCATTACAGCAATTACTCAAACGAGCAAGCAGCTCTGAGCTTGACTGTCACAGACACCGGGGAGCAGCTTTGCTCACAGGATAAATACAGAACATGGAGAATCTAAAGTCGCAGTTCCTTGTACCGACTTCTACAAAAGGTACATCTCGTTCATGATAATAAGAAGCCTGTTCGTGGCATCTTGGTTTCATTTTCATTCATGTTAATCTAGATTTGAACTTGTGTGTTGTTATTGGATTTTACCAGACGTACTTTTCACTTGTTTGTGTCGACTCGCTCAGTTTGTGGACTGGTTGTCTTGTTTTTATGTCTTGATTCAATATTTGCACAGGAAATGTGCCTGAGGAGGAGAAGTTGATGGGATGGTGGTTTAAAATAATAGATTAGAGACTTCATTTAGATTTTAGCAGGCAAATGAGAGAACTATAGTGTGTGGCGCTCCAGGCTGCTTTACTGTGGTGCTTGTTAATCATTGATCAGACTAATCAGACAGAACGAGAAGTGTAGTGGCTGTTACACAAGCAGGCCTTGACCAGTGGTCCTGTTCCACACCAAGAGGCTTTATTTGTCTGCTGCTTTCATGATCAGATTCAAACGAAACGATCAACAAGTGAGAGAAATGTTGCGTGACTGCAAGAGCCGTGCATGTACCGCTTCAATAAATTTGCCATGAAACCAAATTTCATGTAGCTGGACTTACGTTTGTAGATTTGTAGCTCTTAAAGTGTAAATGTGCAGATCCTGTCCTTTCAGAGGAGTGTGTTGTGAACCTCGGGGTATGTGTGTGTGTGTGTGTGTGTGTGTGTGTGTGTGTGTGTGTGTGTGTGCGTGTCTCACTTTGTGGCTCTGTTTTTTTTTTTTTTTTAAAGCCATTTAAATAGGGGGTGTGTGAGCGAGAGTGAAGGAGGAGTCTATTGCTGCTCTGCCAATCTTCACCCTGGGAAGATTGCATGGAACCTAAACTTTTAGAGCTCTTCTGGGACTCACACACTCTTTCACACACACACACACAGCGTGGTCCCTCACTGAGGATACACTCTACAGTTGTTTTCCCGTCTATATCAAATCTGAGGTGAGTTCATCCATTGGGATTTTTAATTTAAGAGAATATTTCATTTCTACTTTCTCTGTTTAATTCCTCTTGGATTGTCTCTCCACATTGTCGGCTTACTTCATTTTTTGTTAGATCTTTGATCTTAGATAAAATCACACTTTAGTAATGGCTATAACAAGCTTGCACACTCTCATGTTCACCTGCTCTTTATTATTTGCAGATGTACGACAGTGTGTCAATGTTTACTCTCTAACACTGGCTGAGCCAGCCTACATATGTAAACAGGCACAGACCGATCACTTGTACTTCAACCCTATTTTAACAGTTGCAAGCTGATTTTTGGCCAACTGAAGACTGTGTATGTGAAGGAGTTTTGATAAAATATTCTGGATTCTTCATGCATCTTCTTCTCGCATGTTTTCTGACGTTGCTGTAGCTGTGTAGAAGCCACCCAGACGATCTTTAACATGCCAACCCATTTATTAAGAAGAAGCAGAATTTGTAAAAAGTCCTCTCAGACATTCCTTTTGATATGAATCTTTGTGCCTGTGGGGTCACAGGGTGGGGACACACTGCACCACAGAAACGGGTTCTTCCTTTAATTTTTACACTGAAATACAGTAAATCAGCACATTTTGAAAGAGGGGGTTTTGGGTGGGGGGACACGTTAAAGACAGGTCAGGCAGGTATACTGTCAGGTGACAATGCTTCTGGGAAGGTGGTGCAGTTTCTATTCTGAAAGGACAACAGGGTACAGTATGTCAGACTTTGCTGTATGCATGGGTCTTATGGTCGCTTCACCACTTTGTTCTAGACTGAAATATCTCAACAACTGTAAAACAGATTGCCATACAATTTTCTATAGACCATGATTGTTGACAATTGTGCAAAATGTCATGGCAATCCATCCAGTAGTTATTTAGCTTTATACCAAAGTGTTTGACCAACTGACCTTGCCATTATTGGAGCCAAACTATTTTGGGCACTTGTTGGGATGATTCACTATTCTCGGACACTGTTTGTTTTTTAGTTGCAGAGAAAGATATTTCTGTCGGAGTGTTACATTCCTTCAGCCTCCTTTGCTGGCTAGCGGTAAACCTATTCCTCTAATGCTGTGATGTGGCAGAGCTGGAGGGCTGTGGATGGGGGGGTTGGGGGGGATGTCTTTAATGCTGTAGTACACACACACACACACACACACACACACACACACACACACACATAACACAACACACTCAGCTCAGGTAAACCTCAGGAAGTAGATTCTCTTTGAAAAAGGAGTCGGATCTGCTCTGATGTTTTTGGAGAGCTCTGTCTTACTGACAGACTCCCACAGTAAGGGAAGATGCTGTTCATGTTTTTAGGTAGTGTAAAGGATGTCTGTGTAATCAAAAGAACGCTGGGTGCTTTGCAAAGCAGCATTTTGCACAAGCCGTTCTTTCTCATCTGCACTGCTGTGGACACCTGACCTTTACGAGTGCATTTCTCATGTCCCGCACTCGCTGTGCGGTTCTGGATTTATTGAGATAGAAGCAGATGCCTTCAGGTTCAGTCCACTCAGTAGTGAAATAAATGTTGCATCTTTAGAAGGTAGCTAGTTGCCATGGCAGCAAGTCTCACCATCCTTTTAACAAGGACAGAGGCAGAGGTCGAGTCTCAGTTTGACTGGTCTACTCCTCACTTCCTAGTCTGCAGCAGCGCTCCAGCAGTGTTTCGGTTTCTATGCAAAGCAGATTACCTATGTAGAGACAGAGAGCAGTTGTCATACCATCAGTTGGGATATAAAGACATCAAGTGTTATATCACATATAGTACCTCTTGGGCATTATAAAACTCACCTAGCTGAGTCCTTGTCCAGCAGAAGCTGCTCTTTTGTTTCTATCATCCACTTAAACAAGTCTCAGACAACAGGGCTCCTTCCCCGTCACACAGATGGAGGATTAGAATCAAAGTGTTTCTGCAGGGTGGTGGCTGGCTGCTACTAATTTACTGTGCATGGCGGTCTGTCACTTGTGCCAAGCCAGCTTTAATGAGACAATGCTAGAATGAGTGTGTTACCAGGAGCAGCAGTTCCTGCCAAGCACTCGGCTTCTGAGAAAGGGAACTTGAGTTGTTCCTGTTTGTAATGTAACAGAAATGGCTGTGTTTGATTGCCGTAATGGTTCACATTAGAGTTTAGACAGTCGGTCTGATCCAAACTCTAAATCAAGATCAATTGACAGAAGAATTGGTATGTGGCTCTAAGCTCCAATGCATTTCCAAACGTATCTACTTGTATCTCTACTTACAGCTCTCTTTTCTTATCTTGAACGGTAACAAAGAAGATTCCGGCACAACTTGATCGGGTTTATTTATGTTTATTTGTATATGGACAAGTATGTAGCATAGTCCTATGCCACACACCACATCATTTAGCCTAAGCTAATTTGCAATGCACATCCCTAGACATCCCTTTTTTTAAGATTATTTTTGGGCATTTTTAGGCCTTTATTCAACATGACAGATGAAGACATGAAAGGGGAGTGGGGGGTGTGACATGCAGCAAAGGGCTGCAGGTCGTAGTCGAACCCGGGTCCGCTGCGTCGAGGAGAAAACTTCTACATATGGGCGCCCGCTCTACCAACTGAGCTATCCGGGCACCTCGGACTCTTTTTTTCAAACACAATAACTCAATACTTACATAAAAGTAAAAGCCATTCAAGTAAAGGCCTCCAGCTGAGGGATTGGTGTGTGACACAGTTAATTATAAACCTACGAGAGTGGACCCCCTGCAATCTTCCAGGAGAAATGCTATATGTGGAGCACAATCTGCAGGCGGAGGCTTCGTTTTTAGCCATATGTATATAATATGGTGCATAACTTGTTGCTGGATGTTTTCTTGTGATCTCTTAATGTGGCCACGAGGGGAAGCCAGGCACATAATCAAGAGAAATTCCTGAGGCCGCCTTCATAATTGATTGGTAATTTTGGGACCGTGTTTAGAAAGTCTGCTCTCCCAAACACAGCGTGGGACTGTTTCCAGTCAGACAGTTTGCTCGAGCTGTTGTCTTTAATTACGGCCAGGCTGTAAAAATAGAAACTGTGAATATGTGATTCTGTGGGGGATTTTTTTTTTCTCTTTCTGTTTCAGGATTGGTAAAATAAAGATCACTGTAGGGGAAATAAATAAGGGGCCCCAAGCATCATTTTTGGCACATAGTAGCAAAATGTCAGTAAACAAACTGCATCTGGAAGGGTACAGTACATATGTTTTTCAATCAGTTGTTCATATAGGAGTGTAACAAACAATTATTTTCATAAAAAATGAATCTAATGTTTATTTTTCACAATAAAATGTAAAAATTACACTTTCCTAAAGCCTAAGCTGACATCTTTGAGTATTGATCCGACAGTCCAAAACCTACAACCTATCAATGTACTATGATATAAGACACAGAAAAGCAAGTGAGGGGCTGGATATTGGTCATGTTTGGCATTTCTATTAGCCCTGCTAGCAACCCCACAGAGCTGCTAGCTCTCCAATTTTCTATCAATCGACTAGTCAATGAATCATTTCAGATCATATAATCTCGATGTATTTGTCAAACAGGTTGGAAGATAATTGTCTGAAAAAGAGTTATTTTATTTATTCTTCTAAAAGTGCAGATGCTTTTAGTTTGATCTATTTTTGGACATGAAACTGAGTCTCTTAAGGAATTAAGACCTCTTTATCAATGATTTATATTACAGGGATGGAAAAGGACTCCCTCCATATCAGCAGAGGAGGACCAGACTTTTCTGTCTGTGTACTGTAGACCTTGAATACAGAACAGATACAAATTAAAGTAGTCGGAAGTTTTGTTTTTTGCAAAAGTGAAAGTCTGTATCCTTGAAGCTTCACTCTACAGCTATTCCACTACCCACACTGTTTATGTGTATAAGTTAACCAAGCGCAAAGCTACATTGATTTCTGCATCCAACCCATACATCAGTGCCACTTGTTAAATCGCACATACCTATTTAAGTGACCACCTTAAATGGAAACTAATACACTGTAAAGTAATTAGAGCTCCTGTGGTACCATATATGGACATTTGCCACGCGTTTCACATGTATGTGTGTGTGTGTGTGTGTGTGTGTGTGTGTGTGTGTGTGTGTGTGTGTGTGTGTGTGCTGTGAGGTCAGAGAGAGGTGTATTTAGGCTACTGTAAACACTGCCAGTGTGTGTCTGTCGCTCCATTAAATCAGTCTGCCGGCTCTGTCTAAACACTGATGCTGTACCATCTGTGGCCAGCTGCTTGGGTAAAAGCCTCACCGGAGCTGATCATCAACTGGATCATTAGCTGGATTATCTACTGAGCTGTCTGACACTCTTTAATATTTAGCCTGCAGCCGTTTATCATAAACACATTTGCAGGAATTCATACATTGAAATCTACTGTATATATACAGCCCTGTGTATGAATACCCTGTGATTGTCAGCAGGGATGAGATATGGGAGGAATAATCTCTACGTGTACGGGACACACTTAGTTTGTTTTCTTAAAACCACAGTGATCTCCTCAGGCCTTGACATTTGTTGAGCTGTTGTGAATTTGAATAAAGCAAAACAACGCTGTGAGAGTGTTCGTTAATATTTCACATCCTACAAAATAAAATTCTAAATTGTAGCACAGAATTGATCAGGAGACCTCAGCTCTCTGGGCCTCTGTCGATTTAGCACATTTAACCACTTGAACGTGAGCGTGTTTTAAGCCCCCAACGTCGACTTCAAGACAGCGCTGTGACCGTCGACTTCAAGGCACCTAACCCTAACCATAACCATTGCCTAATCCAAAGTATTTTACAGACCTTTATTTTGTCATTCCCCGCCTCTCTCCCCTCATTTCCCACCACCTCGATACTGTTCTCTGTCTAAAGGGAAAGTGAAAATGTTGTCGACATTCACATCATCACTCTCTTTTCATTGGCTGTGGACATTAGAAGGTTGAGATGTTGTCGTAATGGTCCTGCTCTCTCTCTCTCTCTCTCTCTCTCTCTCTCTGTGTTCTTCAGCCCTAGGCAGTAGCCCGGCGTATAACCACAGCAACCCACCCAGCGTGCAGGCGTGTCTGAGTCGGGCGTGCAGCGGGACGACTGACAAGAGCAGGAGAGGGGTCAATGGAAAAAGCTCTGGCTTCAGGCCTGGGCTGCCATCTAAACCACAAGGTACACAACAACACTTCAGAGTGCAGAGTGAGAGGGTCAGTGGACACATTTATATCAGTCTATGATTTCTGGGTGAAATCAGTGAGAAAATATTGACATGCACACACTGATTGTTCCGTCTCCTGTGACCTTCCTCCAGCCTCGATTTTGTCCGTTGGTATAGCCGTGCCTGAGGACTTCCAGGATACTATAAGGCTGCACAATATATCTTTTTTTTTTAACGCCATCGCAATATCAACTGCCACAATATACACATCGCAAAAGACACTCAGAGATTTTTTTGTGTTTGTTAAAAGAAAATATCAGTAGAAAACTGCACCTTAAAGGTCCAATGTGTAGGAATTTCTCCCATCTAACGTTGAGATCATATATCACAATCAACTCTCTCGCACCACGTAGTTCAAAGTACGTATTACAGCTACGGTAGCCTTCGCGCTTCAAAAAGCCGGTCTCTTGCTCTTTTCAATCTCCTTTTTCTTTTTCTGGGCGAAGAAGAAGACTCCTGTTCCTGAAATTTGGATTTTGAATACGTATGGTCCTCCATGTTTCCTTCTTCAAACTTGCCGGGGCCGAGAAGCTACATACCCATTAGCAGCATTAGCAGCACCTGTGAGTTTATCATGTGACAGCGAAAACGCGAAAGGCATTTTTGTAAAAATAGGCTAACGATTGTGTCATAACCACGCGACTTACTGTCGCACAGTAGAGGAATTACCGTATAGTACAGGAGAAGCTCGCAGGCAGTTTGGACTTACATTAGCTGTTTAAGTTTAATTACTAATGTTAACTAGTATTTTAGTGATCAATAATTAGCCTGTGTCCATGTTATCTCCTTACATATACCTACGCTCTCCGTTTCTGCAAGATTGGGAATGATTGAGATTTCTCTTGGCACAGCTACCAGAAGACTTCCAACTTTCAGACAGGTTGCTCACGTCACATTTACGTCGTCTCTCTCAGTTGGAGGCTGCTCAGTAACGCTCAGCGCTCACCGGAAAAGTCCTTCTAATATCCTTCACAGGTCTCCGTCCAGAGACACGGGATCTGTTGGTCCATGTTATATACAGTCTATGCGTCTACCCCAGTTCATGTGAATGCAAATGTAAAATTTCAAGCCAAAAGGAATACTTGGAATTGATGGTGGTGGTAAATATTCATGAAAAAGGACACGTTTCTGAACGGGCAACACAGATTTTGATCACACACTGGACCTTTAAAAAACTGTTGTTCTTTTTTTGTGTGGTGCCTTTTATATTTAATTCAATGTTCAATTTGTTCAATAAAATTGTTGGAAATGTTGATTTCCTTTCATTTGTTTTAAATTCAACAAGCACTTACGTATTTTAGCAGAGTACTGAAAGCAGCAGAAATGAAGATCTGAGAACACTTAAATATCAGTTTAAGTAAAATCGTTATGACGATATTCAACAACGTTATCACATATTTTCTCATATTGTGTAGCCCTAGTATACTATATGACTCCACACATGCTCAGGCCGCTGCAGGGAAACAGTGAAAACAGGAATAGAGTTATGTAAGTTGGCCTTGAATCGGTGAACCCCAAGCCTCGTTCCTCTTTTATTTGAGACGAGTAAGTCATTCCCAAGAGATAAGACGACGATAAGACGATAAGACATTCTTTCTGCTGCTGTAAATCATGCAGGAAATTTGATTCCTAACACATGCATGCAAGACGAGTAAAACTGTTTAGTTATGCTATCGTTGAGCTGGGTCCCTTGTTTGTTACATGTAGGGGATTTACAGTAATGCAGCTCAGTGCCCTGTGTGTGGTGTTAGTTGGGGTAGCCTGTACTGCCCCCTTCAGGTCACAATTGACATTGCAGTGACATATTCCATCATGAGAAAAATACAATCATCTGTATCTACCAGCATCCAAAATAGTCTCTAATGTTCCAACTTTTCCTGTCTTCCCTGCAGTGCCTCCAAAGCCACCACATCTCCAGAGCCCGGTAGCGGAGCTCTCGTCCCCGCTGGGCCGCATCCAGAAACCTCCACTCAGACCGGGCATGGAGGAGGGAGGAGGGGTGGGAAGAGAAGGAGGGGTGGGAAGAGAAGGAGGAGGAGGAGGAGGAGGAGGAGGAGGAGGAGGAGGAGGAGGAGGAGGAAGAGGAAGAGGGGTCGTGAACCGGGAGAAACCATCCAAAGTCTTAGACCTCATCAACCGCTTTGAGGAGAACAGGTAGGGGCTCTTTACTCTCTGGTGGTGTTTGTGGTTTCCCTTCAACTATAAGGAAAGTATATCCTGTAAAAAAAAAGTTGAGTTGAGTATGGGACAGTGTACGGTATATCATCCGATCTGTAATATTATTCAGTGAAAGTGGCTCTTCAATATGTTTTTTTTCTTTTTTAATACCAGGACAGATTGGTTCCGGTTGAATAACTCCATTTACGTCACTTGATAGCTTTTGTAACAAAAACAAATCATGTAATCACAGTGACGGAAAACTTGCCTAACGTTTCCTATGCCGGTTATTTAATGGATGAAAAGCAGAAGTCCCTTGATTAAAGTCTTCATCCTGACTCATTGATAGTAGCACAAGCAAGAGCCGTATAGACAGAACAAGCCGAGATTAGCCCGTGCTTCACAGACCAAGCGTTAGCAAAGGGGATGAAAGGAGATTTGTTCAGGCGAGGGGAAACACAGCTCCTCAGTCAGTTGTGGGACAGGACTCAGTGTTGTGAAAAGAAGCCCAGGAGAACGAGGTAGGATCTCTCAGACTATCTCAACTTGAATGCCTGCACTTTGATCTTGTTGCCTCGTGGTTACATGGAGATCTTAGTATTCTGTTGGCTTTGCTTTTACACTGCTGAATTTACTCAATCTAATGCGGGAATAAGTATCTACAAGGCTTGCCAGTGTTTCCCCCTTTTCTATGCATCGCATCTTGTTTTATTACAAGTCATGTAAGTTTTGATTGTAGCTGCAGCCTTGTCTGTGCGAGAGAGGCCCATTGGGAGCAGCGAGAGGCACAACAATGGTGCCCTTGTCCCAACTGCTCGTACAGTAGAGCCCAAAAATATTCAGTCTGCAGCAGTAGCATGGCCACTCAAATTTCACTCAGAATCTGTCGCCTCATATTCCAACTCATCCCTGGCCTGGATCCCTGAAAACAGAATTACAGAATCTTAGCAGATTCCCAGGCTTTTTCCAGTGTTGAAGTGAGGTTAATCAGAGCGATCGGGTGTATTTTTTTCACGTAGACTCTGCTGGGCTGTGGTTATTAGCCCTCTTGTGGCCTTGGAAACAGAAAGAATAGAAAGGCCCTCAGCTTCTGAGAACAGAATTAGCCTGCTAATGTACTAATCTGGTTCACATGGCACTTGGCTGCCTTAAATGCACCTTAGAGGGCAGCCGCATGGCAAGTGAAGCTGTTCTTAATTCTTGTCTCGTTCAGCCTGTTTTAAAACTCTTGTCATGTACTGGAGCACTTACTGTGCTATATGCAAAGACAAACTGCTTGCTTGTGTGCACCTACACACTACAAAGGTTGTGGTTTTCCAGAACAGTATTTAGACAGTATCAGCCAATCGCGGTATTACTGAGTCTACCTCGGAGTGGGTATGGGTGATGTTGTTTAACGTAACTTCAAAGACACTGAGGTGGCCCGACAGCCCAGAAGTGATTCATCTGTGAAGTGTTTCACCAGCCTGTTGTTGTTCCTCTATTTATACATACTTCCTGTTTCTGCCGGACAGTGACATTCAGCACAACAGTGAGCATTGCCGCCGAGGCTTAACAATAACCGGCTGATGTTTTTTTTGTTTTGTTTTTTGGTGCACCAAAAAAAAGGTTAGATCACGTCTATAGTTTATCTTGTTTATTTACTGATGCGCTACTGTAGTTCCTAGAAGTTTTTTCTTAGATTCGTGAGATTCGTGAGATTTGTGACCAGTTTAAAAAGAGAAGTGAGAACAGCAAAACGGAGCTAAGATACAGTAGCTGCTGTAGGTTGCTGCTTGCTGAGATCTGGAAGGTAATTTACAGGGAAACAGCTGGACGGACTGCCGGTACAGGATGTAGAGCCGCTGAATGGTGACATTGTACATGCATGTGTGTGTGTGTGTGTGTGTGTGTGTGTGTGTGTGTGTGTGTTTTGTGTTAATCTATCTTCCATTCATGTGCTGTATTTCAAATGTCTTTTTCCCCCGTTTCATTCACGTTCAAGCTACGAATGAAAGAGATGTTACAGTACAATATATAATGTGGGTTCTGCTTGGAAGTAGGACAGCGTCTACCTCTGGGGAGTAGTGTTGTACCTCTCCGCCCCTCCTCCTGTCCTCCTCATTACTCCGTCTTTACTCTGCACAAACACTTCCTCTGCAGTACACTAGCTCTCAGCGGCCTCGTACACAGACAGAAAGAAGTTTGTGCATCTCCACAGTTTTATTTTTAACTCTCACACTCAAGTGCAAAAGCTCTCTGCTTGCCGACACGTCTCACACTCCCTGATCAACCTGCAGGCTTGAGCACCTACTGAACACACTCCTGTCGTTTTTCTTCATCTTCCTTTCCCTTTTCCTCTCCTTTATTTGTCAAACTCTTTTTGTCCTTTTGACGGACTTCCCCCATTGCCCTTTCCTCTGTTCCTCCAGCAGCACAGAGCACAAGAGAGACGGCTCACCGCTCAAACAGATCAGCAAGCCGTCCAGCCCAGCTCACCGCGCCTACCAGAAGCAGACGGAGGCCGACAGGACTCAGGAGAACCACTCGTCCGTACCGACCTCGCCGCAGGATGCCCACAAACCGGCGGCTAACGGTGTGCTAGCTCAAATGGAGCAGGACAAGGACAAGGAGGATAACCCGGAGAGGAACAATGAAAGTGTGAGGGTAGAGACCGACGGGCTGCTAAACGGAGATATGGGGTGCGAGAGCACAGAACAGAGTGATGATCATTCATCACCTCCACAGACAGACAGGACTGGTACAGAAAGCCACACTGAGAATGAGGACAGTGGGACTAAAGTAGAAAGTGAGCACAGCAACGAAGAAGGAAGCACAGACCATAAGGTACGTTTTTGCTACTTTGTTGCTCTCGCACCCAAGTGATCTGTGTATTTGTTTACTTTGTGTTACGTATTTACAGCCGGATAGAGCTGTCTTGTTGCTGTCTCAGCAGTCTCTTAGAGACAAACATGTATTTATGATCTGGACTTTCAGCACAATTCAATTTTCTGAATTAATTCAACTCCGGGTTACACTAACATTATGTAAAAAGTGTAGAGTTACAAGGGTGTGTGTGTGTCTGTCTGTGTGTGTGTGTGTGTGTGTGTGTGTGTGTGTGTGTGTGTGTGTGTGTGTGTGTGTGTGTGTGTGTGTGTGTGTGTGTGTGTGTGTGTGTGTGTGTGTGCGTGCGTACGTGCGTGCGTGTGTGCATGTGACTCAGAGGAGTTATTTTCTGCGAAGGCCAAACAGATGTCCAACGCTTGAGCAGCTGAGTTCGTGCCTCAGTGACCTCCCCCCATGGGAGCCCGCTGTTGTCTACAGATTATAAATATCTTCGGTTCAGATCAATCTCTGTCTTCTCTGTGCTGAAAACAACCTTCTCGGTGTTATGGGAGGCAGAGGAGGAGCCATGAGCAGTGCCATCAATCGCTCCATGGTGAAATGTTCAGTGGAAATAACACGTTTTTCTGTTGTTGTTGACTTGAGAGGAAGCTTTGACAACTTGAAACTTAACTTTGGTGATGAAGTGGCTGGGTTGGCTCAGTGGTAGAGCAGGCGCACATATACTTTGAGGTTTATGCCTTGACGCAGAGGTCCAGGGTTTGAATCTGACCTGTGATGATTTCCTGCATGTCTTCCCCTCTCTCACCTAGCTGTCCTATCAATTAAAGGCAGAAAAGCCCAAAAAAACTTTAGTGATGAATTCTTTCTTTGTTTGGGACTTGACCCATTGCATGTTCTTGAGTCAAATCAAGTACCCAAGCAGTCACATACAATCTGGATTTGTTCCAATTATTGGATTTCTAAGCAGACCATTTGTTTTTGCTGTTTGGAATTATCTCGAGTTAACATACAGTATCACTTCTCTTTGTGTTGTTTGGTACAAAACAACTTTTTAGATACTTCAGCCAGGTTATTGGCCTTTTGTAGTGGTGGAACAAGGTCTCAGATCCTTACTTACTTACAAGTTAAAGTCCTGCATTGAAAATCTTACTTGAGGAAAAGCACTGACGTATTAGCAGCAAAAATGTACTTAAAAGATGGACAAGCAGAACCAGTGATGATATGTTTTTGATTCCAAGCATTCTTATTCTTTGTCAAAACTTGGCACCTACATTACCCACAATTCATCTTGACCGCCGACAGTTTGGTCAGAGATTCAGGTGTGTACTGCTAGTAGCAGCTAATGTAGCAGCCAGCCATTAGCCTCAAGTAGAGACGAGTGGTGGGCTACAGAGGTCTTGTAACTCCACACCACAACATTTTTTTATTTTCAAACTTGTAGTCTTTAGCCCCAACTTCACCCTCAAGTGACATCACTTGAGGCAGTTAATCAGACATTGTGCAGCTCCCTCTAGAGCCACAAAAGGCTTTTAACAACTTTTTTTTCACAATATGCCGTAGTATTCCCTAAGTCCTAAAACGGTTGTGTATAATGGGTGGAGTTCTGCAGACAAATGGCCCCTGTGCATGATACATGAGCGTATATGTAACATTATCTGATTGTTAATACTAATGCATCAGTGCATACTGTATCATTTACCTGCTGCAGCTGGTCGAGCTCGTTTGGATTACTTTATATCCAGTTATAGTCCAGTGGTTCCTAGTCTCACATTGCCAGACATATCTCCACATCGCTGTCAGTGCTGGAGTATGGTCTGGCTACACCTCTTCTCTATTGTGGCATAGGGGGAAAAACGCTCTGGCTTGTTTGTATCTCTTTAAACCAATCAAGGCCGACCCATCAGTGGGTCACAAGATATACCTGAGGGGCCGTGAGATGATTAATGGGAGAAGAAAGAAGGAAACACAACGTTTGGCTCCACAAATTTGAATTACCGGTACTTATTTGGGATTTTTGCCTGGACCGCAGGGACCAGCCCTAGGACGTCGGAATTCTGTCCCTCTGTCACTGAGTCACTGAGCGGAAATTCCACCAGAAATTCCGTCAGATTTCACTCAACATTTACTCAAGTTTTCTCGCCGGATGTTCGTTACCTTCCACTTTCTTTGTGTTGGAATTTTAAACTCCGGTGGATTTCTGAGGACTGTGGTTAACTGCTCCTCAGATCTCTGCAGGGTAAATCCAGACAGCTAGCTAGACTATCTGTCCAATCTGAGTTTTCTGTTGCAAAACTAAAACTACTTTTGAACGTTCACAAGTTCCACCAAAACAAGTTCTTTCCTGATTATTTTGCAGCGGCACCGTGGCTCTGTCCTGTGGTTAACGCCGTCCACGACGATTGTGATTGGTTTAAAGAAATGCCAATAAACCAGAGCACGTTTTTCTCCCACTCCGGAATGCTATGTGGACTAGCCAGACCTTCCTCCGCAGTGCTGTGGAGGTAGGTCTGGCAAAGCGAGACTACTGAGTGATGAATATCCTGGTGCTACCGTTGCACCAGACTAGGGGTCATGAGTCAAAAAGATTGGAAACAACTGGTTTCATCTTGTAAAAATATGAGGCATGTTTGATCATTTGAGAGGAGGATACTGCTTTCTTGTGGATATATATAGTATTGAAATATTCTGCTGCCGTAGTCATTGTGCTGGTAAACTGTCCTGGCATGCAACAAAAACACACGTATCATCATATCAGTATGCGTGTGTGATGTTTTGTTGAGTATATTTTGAGGCTACAGTAATTGTTTGTTTCACACCAATTGGCATCTCACACAATCTTTGTCTGATTCGGGGTCATTTCCCTTCTTCCATATTTTCATTTCCTGTTCTGAGAGCTCCTGCTACACCGCACCACATTGTTAAGGACACGCTCACACACACACACACACACACACACACACACAAGCGCTACATGCTGCTGTACAACAGTGAAACAGGATTTGATACATGGCTGCGCTCAAACAGAAGAAGAGTCACTGCTGTGTTGAAGCTGAACCAGAACAATAAATGTACAATTTGCAGTGAACATTTTCTTATTGAAATGCAGAAAATGCAACATGTGGTTCCACTGCTATTTGCTCTCTGACAACTGTTTAAAAAGAGCGACGTGTGGTGTAAATCCAGCCTTAAATGAGATCAGTGACCTGAACCAAACAGGATCTTTCAAGTGACAATGATGTGGGAACGAATACCGAGCTGAAACAAATCCATGCGCTATAGTTTGTCCCACACTTCTGCATTATTCTCAGTCAGCTTAACTCCAGTCGCTGATGTTGTAAAAGCTCACTTAGGATGACCAATTACTCATCATTATAGACTGAAACGGTCATTATGCAGACTACAGACTTTCTAGCTCAACAGTAGAAAAAAACCCTCTTTCACACTTTACTAATTGATCAATGATCAGACGTTATTTAAGATCACCACACGCGTAAAGATTCCCATTAATGTACCCTCTGTTTTCAGGAGACAAATGAACAGAAGCTGTTTAAGATCGCCAGCGAGCTCTTGCAAACAGAGAAGGCCTACGTAGCGAGACTTAACCTGCTCGACCAGGTGAGGAACTCGGTGAAAAGCTCCGTTTCACTTCTGTTTTGTTTTTTGTTTTTTTACATAGTAAAGGGTTTTAAATGACACAGTTAAAAAAAAAAAAACTTTTTCACTTCTCAATAAGTTGTCACTTACCGGTTCTATGTTGCACACGGCTCTTTTTCAGGTGTTCTGCGCGAAGCTAATGGAGGAGGCAAATAAAGGAACGTTCCCTGTGGACGTAGTGAAGAACATCTTCTCCAACATCGTCTCCATCCACACCTTTCACAGCCAGTTCCTGCTTCCAGATCTGGAGAAACGCATGGGAGAATGGTGAGCTTTGGCCTGCAATGAAATGACAATTAATGCAAAAAGGTTCGGTGTCTATGTGAACCTTAGCGGCCTTCACATTGTCTCTTTGTACTGAAACCAACGCTCATTACAACACATGTAGTTTATACAATCGCTGTTTTATTATAAATGAATTAAACACAGGACTGTTTTAATCATTTTTGTGAGGATTTTTCTGCATTTAGTACGTAGCATTTTCAATGCAGGTCTTTTACTTGTAACAGAGTTGGGTTTTTTTACAGTGTGGTATTAGTACTTTTACTTAAGTAAAGGATCTGAGTACTTCCACCACTGACAAATTGACCTCCTTCTCTCCCTCCCCGCAGGGAGTCCACACCTCGCATCGGAGACATCCTGCAGAAACTCACACCCTTCCTCAAGATGTACGCAGAGTACGTGAAGAATTTCGAGAAGGCCATGGAGCTGCTCAAACTGTGGACTGATCGCTCGCCTCAATTCAAGGCCATCATTCAGGACATACAGGTACTGTGAACCAAAGTCCAGTCCGTACATATTTTGATTTATGCATTTTTATTTTAAAAAGAGGATCACATTACTGAGAGAACACAGATTCGTGCTGAAGAGTTGGTCTAATGTGAGAAGCACCACTCTTGTGTTGTATTTGTCATCATCTAATAGGTTTGGGGTTGGATACACACATGTTTATGTTATGTCATTTATGTCATGTCATGTTTACACATAGGGCAAAAGTTGTAATTTTCTTGGTTATTCCTGGACAGAGTCAAGAGGCCTGTGGATGCCTGACGCTACAGCATCACATGTTGGAGCCCGTGCAGCGAGTCCCTCGCTACGAGATGCTGCTTAAAGACTATCTGAAGAAGCTGCCTGAGGGCGACCTCGACCGACGAGATTCAGAGAGTAAGTCCAAATACCTCAAATTCTAGTATTGTATAAAGTACTTGAAAACAATAATTGAGTAAAAGTACAAGTATCTTACCAGAAAATGACTTTGGTAGAAGTTAAAGTCTCCTTTTAGAATATTACTTGAGTAAAAGTCTTAAAGTATCTAATATTTACCGTACTTAAGTATCAAAAGTAATATTTATGATATTAAATGTACTTAACTATTAGAAGTAAAAGTTAAAAAAAAAACTTTGATTATGAACTTTATGGCCAAAGGTGTGTAACGTTATCTTCATCACCACTGTCATCGTTTGTTACCATGGCGACAGAGCCTGCACCAGGTGTTTCCATGACACGATCAGTCATTATGCTTCCTCCTCTTCTTCTTTAGTTTTGGCCTATGGTTGTTGTTTTTTTGCTGCTTGGCAACAAACAGACATTAGGGTCACCAACTGGAATGGAGGGTGCAGTATCTTGGCAATTTAGGAGCATTGATTCGCCAAACCTGCTTTTTTCCAGTGTAACAAATTTCTTCTGATTTTATTTTGTAGTAACGAGTAACCTAAGATGCTTAGGGGAAATGTAGTGGAGTAAAAGTATACATTTTATTTAGGAAATGTGGTGGAGTAAAAGTAAATGTTTCCGGAAATATAAATAACAAAGTAAAGTACAGATATGTTAAAATTCTACTTAGGTACAGTAGCGAAGTATTTGTACTTCGGTATACATTACAACGCTGTCAAATTCCCACTCCCCGGAGTCCTTTTTATTTCACTTGATTTAGGCAACCCATCTTTGTATTTCTTCCAGAATCGTTAGAAATTATCGCCACAGCAGCTACTCACTCCAACAGCGCTATAAGAAAATCTGTAAGTACAGACGTTTTAAAGCATTTTCGGTAACACTTTACTGGAAGGTATTTACATAAGAGTGACATGACAGTGTCATGACACAGTCATGACACATAAACCCTAACCATAACCCTAACTATAACTTGTCATGACAAAAACCGAATGACACTTACTAAAAGAAGCGTTATGTTATAAACGTTTATGACTTGTTTATGATGTTTATGACACGTTCGTGACAGTGTCATGTCACTCTTATGTAGATACCTTCAAGTGTGACCGCATTTTGTGTAGACGTATAAGACCGAGTCTCTTCGACACATTGACATCCACTTAACCCCATCCTCATTCAGGAGAATCTGAAGAAACTGATGGAGATATACGAAATGCTGGGTGAGGAGGAGGACATCGTTAACCCCTCCAACGAGTTCATCAAAGAGGGCCACATCTTGAAGCTGGCGGCCAGGAACACCTCGGCCATGGAGCGATACCTCTTCCTGGTGAGAGAAACGGTCGAGCACAAAAGCATCTTCTTATCTAGTGAGGGAAACATACTGAGGCGAGACTCCGTCTGCACAAGTCAATTGAAACAAGTGAATCATTTCAAGCCAGGAACACCTCTGTGTGAGAGTACATCGGGGGCACATAAACACATCTCTCAATTACTGAGATTGCCAGATGATGTGATTACGTTCGGGCTGTTTCTTATTAGCTTCAGGCTGAATGTCTCCCAGCTGTGTAATTCAGGTTACATGCAGAGTTCAGGACTGCACCCTTCGGAAGAAAACAATGCCAGGAACCGACATTAGAATAGCGCTGATCCTCAGTACAAACTTTTTTTTCTTTTTTTCTGCCAGTTCAACAACATGCTGTTGTACTGCGTGCCCAAGTTCAGTCTGGGAGGGACGAAGTACACAGTGAGGACGCGGATCGGCATCGACGGCATGAAGGTCCTAGAAACGACCAACGCGGACTATCCTCATACCTTCCAGGTCTCAGGGAAGGAGAGGATGCTAGAGCTACAAGCCAGGTACATTTTACGCTAGTCTATAGCCCACGACGTTCCACATTCTGCTAGATGTCCTTTTTTTTCGGGCTGGATGTCCGTTACCTTCCGCTTTCTTTGCGTTCAAATTCTAAACTCTGGTGGATTTCTGAGGACTATGGTTAACTGCTCCTCAGATCTCTGCAGGGTAAATCCAGACAGCTAGCTAGACTATCTGTCCAATCTGAGTTTTCTCTCGCACGACTAAAAACAACTTTTGAACGTACACATGTTCCACCAAAACAAGTTCCTTGCTGAAGCTATTTTGCCGAGACTATTTTGCAGAGGCACCGGGGCTCCGCTCGGCGCTTAGCACCGCCCAAGACGATTGTGATTGGTTTAAAGAAATGCCAATAAAGCAGAGCACGTTTTTCTACCATCCTGCAATGCTGTGTGGACTAGCCAGACCCTCCTCCGCATCGCTGTGGAGGAAGGTCTGGCAAAGTGAGACTAATTTTACGCAGACTTTTCATACATAATACAAGAAGAGGTCATTTAAAAAATGTCCTTTTTGCAAACCCTGTAGAAAGGAGCAAAAACAACCTAGCCCCTCCCACTATAAAGTATATAATTGTATGTAATTTGTACCCTATACAGTATAATTTCACATATATATGGAAGACCACATGAATGAGCACACCCAAACTCCATATTTAGATCCTGTAAATCTCTGAATACTCTTTGACCAGCTAACTGTTATGTTGGTACGACTTGGTGTTGTTAGAGGAACAGGAAGACTATCACATAAAGTTATGGTGATACATTCATATTTACGTTTTAATGCATTTTATGGCTTTATTTTTCCTCCTCAGCTCAGAGCAGGACAAGGCAGGCTGGATTAAGGTACGAACAGTACAATCCCAATCATTGTATTTTCTTTATAGATCATATGTATGTTGACGTTAATGAGTGACACATGAGTTTGATGTTGTTGTTTTTTTGTCCTTCAGGCTTTCCAGGAGACCATTGAGATCTTCCAGCAGAAAAACGAGTCATTCAAGAATGCACTGAAAGATGTGGAGGAAGTGTCGGTGAGTGTCGCATCAAAGCTGTGCACACAGTTAAACTGTCACTGTTGTGCGCCGTCACACTGAGTGTCTTTTTTTATTTTGATATAGAATGCAGAGCTGGGGAAGCGCGCCCCTTGCTGGATCCGCGACAATCAAGTGACGCTGTGTATGAAGTGTAAAGAGCCTTTCAATGCTCTGACACGGCGGAGACACCACTGCAGAGCCTGCGGCTATGTAAGTCATCTTGATGCTGCTATGTCGTGCATAGGGGGTCAGCCCTATATTCCCACAGCCCAATGGTCCCACATTTCTAAGATTTTTCTTAAAATTAGGCCATATGTTAGGGTTAGGGTTAGGGTTACATTCCATTTGTAGTCCATTGCTACTGGATAATAGGTTGGGTGTAATTGGCTACCAAACTGGGAGGAAGGGGGATAAAATCTGATACAGATTTATGAAAAAGGAAATGTGGGAACATAGGGTCTAATTTTGGAAAAAAAATCTTAGAAATGTGGGAACTGTGGGAACATAGGCACGCTCCCGTGCATAGTGCATGTACAGTAGGTGGATGAGAGAGCATCCATCAGGGTGGTTTAGCACAACAGGGACGTTACACATTCAAAGCTCACAATTGTCACAATAGTTTATCTGAACAGATTTAGTCTCTCTGACTTCTAAACGTCACTATCAGCCACACAACATGTCTCCAATTCAAAATCAATAAAAAGTTGATACAAAACGTCATCATGTTGAGTCGATTCTGAACCAATCAGCTGTTAGATCAGCTGAGAGGATCAAGTTGGACACAAATCTAACCGGCATGCATTGGGCGACAATCGCCGGTGATCGATTATGCGCAGATCTGGCTCATCTCGAACGAGAATTTTGTTGCACCAGTCAGGGCGGGACAAATGACAGCTTTACCATTCTTATTGGTAGACATAATAATAATAATAAAATTCCCATCTAAGCTCCGGCCCACTTCAACCTGAGCAGAGGTCTGATCAGCCTCAATAACTGAAATCAGCTGTTTGGGTGTTCAGAGGCTTTTTAATAGTGATAGAGGATTAATGTGTGGCCTTTCAGTTAGGGAGATCAAATGTCTCCCATGTTATAGTCACACTGTCAAAAATATTAGATTTTTAGAGCTCTAAGATGCTGCCGTTTTCTTTCATCTCTTTCTGCTACTGATCAAAGGCAAAATGCCCCAAAATATGCCTTAATAATTAAATCAGATAATATAATAAAATAATAGTAGCGCCCAGTGGCTTAAAATCGCTTCTGAGTAGTCATAGCTAATTAAATGATGCTTAAAAATAATTTTAAAGAGTAGTGATAGTTTTGGTTAGAGTGTGGTATATTAGGGTATTAACTTAGATGTAAGATCGTTCTCTTCTCTTCTTTCTTACAGGTGGTGTGCTGGAAATGTTCAGACAATAAGGTGGCGCTCGAATATGATGGCAACAAGATGAACAAAGTCTGCAGAGACTGCTTCTCCATCCTGACTGGAGAAAGCATAGTCGAGGGCAAGAAGAAGGGCATCCTAGAGGTGAATAGGATATTTTGATACATACACTAATGCATACACACATGCTGGGATTTTCTAAATAAGGAGATAATTGACATAGATTTGAGAATTTACGCACTTTACAGAGTGTACCTTCAAAGAAAATAAAATGAGATGAAATACAATATGGGGATCTTGCTTGTTTGTAATGGTATGTTGCTGTTTGAATGACTTGACCTACAATGTGTTATAGCAATTCAAACCAGTCTGATACCTTTGGTCACATCAGTCATTGTGATGCTACTTTCACATTTACTTGGGGTTTTTTGAGTCACCCCAGACATGCTCATAAAAAAAGGTGAAGTCAGTAGTTGTTTGTCAGAAGTGGTTAAAGGTCCCATGGCATGAAAATTTCACTTTATGAGGATTTTTAACATTAATATGAGTTCCCCCAGCCTGCCTATGGTCCCCCAGTGGCTAGAAATGGTGATAGGTGTAAACCGAGCCCTGGGTATCCTGCTCTGCCTTTGAGAAAATGAAAGCTCAGATGGGCCGATCTGGAATCTTGCTCCTTATGATGTCATAAGGGGAAATGTTACCTCCTCTTTCTCTGCTTTACCCGCCCAGAGAATTTGGCCCACCCATGAGAAATAGAGAGAGACATCATGGCTTTCAAACGAGCAAAGTTGGTCAAGACCACACCCCCACCCTCCACCTTGCCCCCCCCCTCTCTCCTCCTCAATAGCATTTAAAGCTACAGACACATAAATGGCACATAATAAGTAAAGCTCACTGTGGGACTGGCTCTAGTGGCTGTAATTCTGCACCAAGGCTGAATTGTGGGAAAGAGACTTCAGATACAGTATTAGGGGACCACTAAGGTCTATATAAAAGAGACTTCAGATACAGTATTAGGGGACCACTAAGGTCTATATAAAAGAGACTTCAGATACAGTATTAGGGGACCACTAAGGTCTATATAAAGAGACTTCAGATACAGTATTAGGGGACCACTAAGGTTTATATAAAAGAGACTTCAGATACAGTATTAGAGGACCACTAAGGCCTATATAAAAGAGACTTCAGATACAGTATTAGGGGACCACTAAGGCCTATATAAAAGAGACTTCAGATACAGTATTAGGGGACCACTAAGGCCTATATAAAAGAGACTTCAGATACAGTATTAGAGGACCACTAAGGCCTATATAAAAGAGACTTCAGATACAGTATTAGGGGACCACTAAGGCCTATATAAAAGAGACTTCAGATACATTATTAGGGGACCACTAAGGCCTATATAAAAGAGACTTCAGATACAGTATTAGGGGACCACTAAGGCCTATATAAAAGAGACTTCAGATACAGTATTAGGGGACCACTAAGGTCTATATAAAAGAGACTTCAGATACAGTATTAGGAGACCACTAAGGTCTATATAAAAGAGACTTTAGATACAGTATTAGAGGACCACTAAGGTCTATATAAAAGCATCCAAAGAGCACCATGTCATGGGACCTTTAACAATTTGAAAATGTATGTGAAAAGTGAAGTCCTAAATAAGCTGACATCTGTAGCTTCTGTAAAAACGTAAACAAGAGGAACCTTTCTATTCATATACACGGTATACTCACCTGAGTGCATTTCGGCAGATAGTGACTCCAGTTTGCCATCACCAACAAAATAAATTCCATTTCTGGTGAGGTTCAGGTGGTTTGTTGTCTAGTTCACACACATGCTTGGATTTTCTAAATAAGGAGATAATTGACATAGATATACAGACGTCATCATCTTGAACAAGCGTTGCTTTACTGATCTTGTGCTAATTTGCGTCTTCCTTGTGCAGATCGAGGCGGCTCAGTTCACAGGCAGCAGCATCATGTGTGGCTTCCTGCAGTACTGTGAGAAGAACAAACCTTGGCAGAAGGTGTGGTGCGTCATCCCGGAGAAGGAGTGTCTGGTGCTCTATCTCTACGGAGCTCCGCAGGTAATAACACCGAGAACACAAACCAAAAAAATGTCATAACCGTTATGAATTTAAAATCAATTTCATGCAAAATACCATTCTCTTCATCCCTGACTGTTCTCCTCCTCAGGACGTAAAGGCCCAGTGTACTATCCCCCTCCTGGGCTACTCTGTGGATGACAGCGCCCGGCCCACGGACCCCCCGGTCAGCTTCCGCCTCTCTCAGTCCAAGTCCATTCACAATTTTGCCGCTGAAACCGAGGAGCTTAAGCAGCGCTGGCTGAAAGTGATTCGAGTGGCAGTGAGGGGAGAGATGCCAGACTGCTCAGAGACCAACGGCGGCAATGCCAACACGATGGACAACAACAACACACAAGAAGCGGGTACTGATAGCTCATAAGGGTTTGTTTATGACAAGCAAACTGCTGTTGGGTTGCTCAAGAAAGACAGGATGTGCAGATGTGTTCTGCACATACAAAAATACAAATGCACACTCTCCATGCTGTCCTTAAATCTTAAAGACGAGTGGAAGAATCAGTGCTGGATAAGCTGCCCTACCTTGCCACTCTCCAGTTTTCCGATATTCTCATGAACCCACACAAGAACTTTTGATTCACTGCTAGAGCTGTGCTGGATTACTAAAGGACATGTCTGGTGCAATCAACACTAGAGCAAAGGGGCCTCAGGATTGATCGACTTCCCTCAAACAGGCACTATGAAGGACAGCTCAAACTCAATCTTCATACACTTTTAATCTGTGTCAGCTCCTCTTGAGCCAGTGCCCTGTACACAATGTGAATCAAAGCAAAAGGACAGTCCAAAATAAGTCTGCTGCTGCTTGAACTCAACTGTGTACATGTACAGTATAAATGGTTGTTTTTTTTTTTCTTTTCAAAAAGGAACAGTTATGTTTTTATGTACAGAAATCAATCCCAAACTTTGTTTTGATAACATAGAAAACATCTAAGTATGATGGTATAAAGTATTTACAGTATTTTGCCCTTTCTTTGCTTCAGAAGATGGATCCAAAACTGGCAAAATGACCATGTGGTTGAATGATGTTCTCGTCTCCCTCTCTCATCCCTCAGTGAAAGTTCCCCAACTGTCTAATGCTAATCAAACTTTGAATGCACGTTGGCTGATCTGCCTGCTTTGCAATTGGTCGCACCTGTCGTGTAGTGTTTGCTATGAAGCAAAGGAACTCATCTGTTAATTAAACCAGGTTTATGAATACAGTCAACAAACTATAGCAGAAATTGTTGTCCTTGAGGTTTGATATCGTAATGGCAATAGTTATTGTGATATCGTACATTTCCCAGAAAAACAGTTGAGGAACCATTTATAGATGCAGCCAACTGTGAATATCTGTTTCTGGCTCATCCAGTTAAAGAAATGCCTGAGAAAACAAGGTGCTTTATCACATTGATGCAATAATCCTGTAAATTCATTAGTACAATAAGTCAGTCCTGTTCATTTATGTGCAACATTCCCAACGATGGCAACCAGAGTTGCTGTACATAAGGTACACTCCAGCAATTTATCAATGCCCGTCCATTAACATTGGAGAAATGCGAGACAGAGCTGCAGCGGAGGCAGAGATATCCCCGAGTATAGTAAGCAAGCTTATAAAACACGGGATCCTACAATTCCCGTAATGTAACTCAACAGTGACTTACATTAGGCCTTCCCTGCTGAAATACTCAAGTTTTCGCTCAGATATTTAAAGTTTCAAGCCTAACTCAAGATAACCCTGATGATGTCATAGTGATGTCATTTTCTCAGACTTTAGAAAGCTCCCTGCAAAGCCCTCAAAGACATTATACAACGGTTTCCACAGCCTGAGTAGTACTCTCCATGACAAGTTTGTTGTATTCATTATTTAGTTTCCTCGGTAGAAAAAAATATAAGGTCACAAATCTCTATGGTCTCACAATATGTATCGTCATACGTCGGCCAACACTATGGCCCTGACGGTGCTGTTTGTATTAAAATGGCACACTGCAATCATGTGTATTCTAATATGGCATAACTGATGGATCATAGTCGTTCATGTGCAAAACTGAGGATGAATGGTAAATGTTTGTCTAACAGGGCAGTCATGGACCTTAATTCATGTGGAGAGAGATGACCGAGGACCGTCAGGTTTTCTTTTTAGATGCAAACGCAGAACAATCACAGATATAGCAAGCTGGTGCGAGAAATGTAAATGTGTTTTTAATGCTGTAATTAATTTTATTTAAAGTAATTTATAGAGTATGACAAGCATGATCTGTTAAAAGTAGCACAAATTTGTTCCCTGACTGTCCACTAAGACACGCAGCAGGTAGATATTATTTCTGAGAGCAAATGTTTTTCCACTAACTCATCAAACGTGTCACCTTGTGCTTCAGTGACAGACAGCGACCAGTCATAGCACGTTTCGGTTTGCAGAGTTCCCCCTGTGCTCCATGCTGGTGCTCACCTGAGTCTCACCCCTCTAAACTCATTCCCATCCTCAGTATTCAGATAAAAAACAAGAGCACAAAACTTGCCCATCTGTAAGATCTGAATGTATATCCAGATTTGTATGTCCCGTCATCCCCTCCCCAAAGATTTGAGAATCTACGCACTTTAGAGTGTACCTTCAAATAAAATAAAATGAGATGAAATATGATATGGGGATCTTGCTTGTTTGTAATGTTATGTTGCTGTTTGAATGACTTGACCTACAATGTGTTATAGCAATTCAAACTAGTCTGACACCTTTGGTCACATCAGTCATTGTGATGCTACTTTCATGTTTACTTTGTTTTTTTTGAGTCACCCCAGACATGCTCATAAAAAAGGTGAAGTCAGTAGTTGTTTGTCAGAAGTGGTTAACAATTTGAAAATGTATGTGCAAAGTGAAGCCCTAAATAAGCTGACATCTGTAGCTTCTGTAAAAACGTAAACAGGAGGAACCTTTCTATTCATATACACGGTATACTCACCTGAGTGCATGTCGGCAGATAGTGACTCCAGTTTGCCATCACCAACAAAATAAATTCCATTTCTGGTGAGGTTCAGGTGGTTTGTTGTCTAGTTCACACACACATAACACAAGTATTTAACAGATATAGAAAACTTTTATTTTCATAAAAGAAAAAAAGTGAAATCAGACCAAAGAATGAATATCAAATTCTCTTAACGAGTACAAATTTCATAAGTGTGTTGTGCAAGTTACTTTTTCTCACTTCTTTGAGAAACGCTCCTTGCACAGTGCTACTCAAACATAATTAGTATTGGGTCACTCAGAATGCACCACCACGATGGTGTTGACATCACACAATAGTCAAGAGAGGAGCTGCAACAGATTAGAAAGTTGAATCCTTGGTAGTTTTTCTACTGTCGCTTGGCAGAGGGTTTGAGTCAATATCAAACTGAGATTTTGGGTCTTGGACAGTCTTTGTATTTGTGTGTGTGTCTCAGCTTTTGGGCTGTCGGAGCAGGCCACGGATCCTGCGAACCAGGGCCTGGATGAAGGTGTAGCGGGAGCGGACCTGGCTGTACAAACCCTCCACCTCCAGCAGCTTCCTCTGCAGAGCCTCTCCGAAACCTGCAGCCATGTCACTCTTCAGCTGCAGTCACACAAACAGAAGGGATCAGGACTAATGTAGGTAGTAATGTAAACAGACGCACAAGATTGAGGTTTGTCAGAGCAGCATTCAGAGTGTAACTGACATTACGCTCATGCCCACGTGTGCCATTTCTTACCAGGTCTAGGTCTTGCTGGCTGACTCGGGATAGACCGAGGCAACGCCCTCCACTTGCCTGCAACCCGCCAAACGAGTCTGAAGAACATGAATATTTAAATGAAATGATTACAATCAAGCTAAAACCACTCAGTGGAGTTTTACTAACAACATTATGTATCTGCAAGTTATGTCAGGTCTGCTTTAAATGTACATATCTCACCGTCTGTGAGGCGAGATCTATACAAACTGGCTCCAGGCATCAGGGAGTCCTTGGGGTCGGTGGGAGTACAATGCAACAGGTAGTACTCCAGGTGGCGCCACAACACAAACAAACATGTCTCGATAACATCTGAGGAAGAGGCAGGTCAAGGCATTTCACAGCAATTCTACGTGGTTTTATTCCAACTTACGGAAGAGAACTCCCAAGACAAATGTACAATAATGGGCTAAATGCGAGTTGATTTTTTATCGGAAAATGTCCATTAGTCTAATGCTGTAGTCCTATCAATACAGCCGTGCCTGTAAGGGCCCTGACACACAGAGCCGATTATCGGCCGTCGGACCGTCTGGCGAGGTCGGTGACTCGAGTCTGTTCGGTGTGTTCCGTGTTGTCGTCCGTCGGAGGAGCTGGCGGCCTTTATTTTGGCCGACCCGACATGCCCAGTCAGAGACAGGGCAGTCTGGACTCACCCGGAAATGGGGAGCAGATGAGCCGCTCAAAATCTGACGAAAATCTTTTAAACTGACCTTTGTCGATCTGAAATGAAGACAGATTCAGCAACTGCACGGCCTATTTCTCTCTTAAAATGTTTTCAGAAACACGTTTCGGTGAACTATTTTAGTACAATATGAGATCGTATTCTGAACGAGCCGCCATGACAGTCTGGCTGTGAATTTCTGGAGAAAAAAGAACCACGTGACGTGTTCGTCCAATCAGCTGCCGGTTTTCATTTTCTGGGAAATAATACAGAGAAGTGCCGCCTGCTGCTATGGAGACGTATTACATTTTGCGCACGCGCAGTGCGTACGCTCAAGTCGGCGTCGCCTCAGTGTGTTTTGAGGCATTTTTTTGGACCTCGGGGACCCGACTGATCAGTCCGACTGCCTTTTCTGCCGACGGTCGGCCGTCTGGTTGGTGTGTAAGCACCTTAAGGGACCAAAGGATACAGGAGCACAGGGCCAGCAGCTTGGCTCGGTTGTTGATAAGCTGGACCAGTCGTCTCTTGGCCAGCAAGCTCCTCTGGACTGATGAGATTTTCTCCACCCCTCCTGGGCCTGACACCAGGCCTTGGCACAACTACAGAGAAGATGTCTGTGGTTAGAACTGAAGACAATGCATGTTGGAGCCAAAAAGGTGCATCAAATGAAGAATTGTTACTTTTTATTCACACCTTTTTTTTTTTTTTTTTTTTTGTACAGCAGTGTGGTGAGTGTAAGAAAGAGTGAATCTGTGTATTGGTCCATCGTTACCTCCTTGAGCTCCTCAGGAGGCAGCTGATCCAGGCTCTGCAGCTTGCCCAGGCTTTGTCTGTGACTCTGGTGGAAGCGGAAGAAATCTGCAGCGCTGTTCTTCAGCAGGTACAGGACCAGACCCAGGCTGGGGGCCCGGGAGTAAGCCATTGATGGCAGAGTGGATGACAGATCTTAAAAAATAAGAGCCGCGGTTCAGTCTCATACTTGTAGAAGTGGATAAGTGCTGCTGAAAGTAAAAAGCTAATTTGTGGCAAAAGCTAAAAGGCCTCAAGAGATTCTGGATATCTAGATTGATCTATCAGCTATTAGACACTGAAAAGGACATTTCAATGGGAAACAAAAAATACAATAGTATGCCTTGTTCACAGTATACAGTGACATGAGTCATCCCCTTTCCTCGTCTTAAGTATGGGCAGAATATCACTGACCTGTGCGTCCTCCGTCCCTGCCAGCTGGCTCGCTGCCCGACGGGCTGAAGAGGCAGATGCTGAACTGGGCCTGGGCCGAGCTCTGCAGCAGCAGCGTTTGGCAGTACTCCATGATGTTAGCACGCACCTGGGTACAGAGGACAGCACCTCTCAGGTCACTGACAATCCAGGACACTGATGAATAAGCATGACTATGCGGAAACAAGACTCCATTCGCATCGTCTCATTTTACAGCCACATTTACATACAGTGAATCTTTTTTTTTTTTTTTAAGATTATGTTTTTGGGGATTTTCAGCCTTTATTTGGATAGGAGTCCAGGACAGCAGAAGACATGAAAGGAGGAGAGAGAGGGGGGGAATGAAATGCAGCAAAGGGCCGCAGGTCGGAGTCAAACCCGGGCCCGCTGTGTCGTGGAGTAAACCTATACACTGTATATCTATATGTATTTTTTTTTTTTTTTTTTTTAAATCGAGAATCGTTTTTGAATGGAAAATCGATTTTGAATCGAATCTTGAGCCTAAAATCAATATCGAATCGTGACATTTTTGAATCGTGCACCCCTACTGTCAATTATACTGTTGGAATATGTAAAATGTAAACTGGGTAACTTCTAACTAGGAAGTCACTTCTGACATTTCAAGGAGACACGCTCATCACACTGCTGAAGAAATTGCAAAATACCATGTAGTCACAGGCACCACCCCCCTTCACCATGAATCTCTTACTACTTCATTTATAGAATGCTTGTTGTCAGACCTGTTGCATAGCCACCTCCATCTCCTCTCGTCTTTCTGCTGAGTCTCCAGGTGCAGCAACCTCAGCCTGTTTTAGCAACCTCTCCTGCTCGCTCCCTGCCAGACGGCCAAGCAAGGACAGACAGAGACGCTAAAAAAGAAGAGATGTATTACTAACTGTACAATTTACACATTGAGATGGATATGCATTGTCAGGGATACAGCAAAACACATATATACTATACCATATAAAAACAATGGCAGCTGTCTAACCTGGAATCTGTTGATGTGACCCTGGAACTCCATTATAGCCGCACTGTTGACCTCCCCACCCGTCTCAAGGGCCCCTGAGAGACCAAGCAGTACATGAACAACATTCATGCAGTCTGATATGTGTATATAAGGTTTGCACAATCAAAACAGGAAAATATAATAGAAAGCAAAGTGCATTAGAAGAGAAGAATGACTTATTAATGTACCTGGCAGAGCCGTCTTACTGATGATGCCAGTGAGCAAAGAGAGCTCCTGCAGTGCTCCCATACTGAGCTCCTGACAGCGCAACAGAGACTGAATGGTGTCGGCATGCACTATCAGCCACTGGAGAACCTACACAGACACAGACACACACACACACACACACACACACAGACACACACACACACACACACAGAGAGAGAGAGAGAGAGTTAGGATGTAAGTGCAATGTTTATAAATCTTTGTATGGCACTTAGATACAGTACAAAAACAAAAAGTTGTCTGAGACACACTCATTTTTAAATGAGCATTAATCCCATCTAGGTCTACAGAGTCAGTCCAGACACAAAACAGCATTTAAGACCTTAAAGAATCTGACTTTTGGGGATTTTCAAGGTAAAATGTAAAAAAATAAAATGAAAAAAAAAAAAGGTTACAAGTTGTCTTTGTGATCTCTATAATTGCGTGCTTACCTGTGCCGCGCCCTGCTGGTGGTTCATGGTGGTAGAGGTCAGGATCACCTGAAAGAGCCTTAGGGTCGGTAAGAGAATCTGCCTGTAGCGGTCCATAGGGCTGGGGATGAAGCCGGATGGGTCCCGCATCACCCTGTAGACCACAAGGGAACAGACACAGACTTAGGTAATACTATTAACAAACACCTTAAGATAAGGGGGTCATTTGGACGAGAGAGAAAGAAGCTAAAGGTCAGTTAAATGCACTGGAATAAAGGCAAGATGCTACATTTAAAATTAAAACTACCTGACTTTTTAACTTGCAAGCTTTTAATTGTGTTGCTTTAGTGAGGAATTACCATCCTAAGATGTAGTTTTTATTTCTTTACAATAATTTGGTAAAATTAGTCAATTGAGAAGGCTCAGGTCTAAATGTAAGAAATGTACTTCTTCTGGTTATATTTTATCCAAAACAACCAATTACTTTAAGATTAAGATTAATAACATCCCATAGTTATATATATATATATATATAAAAAATATAAAACACACTTGGAAGTTACTCCACCCCCTTTTTCCACATCCCTACCTGTGTGCATCGCTGTCAGGTACCATGTCAAACACCTGGCACTCTATCAGCTGTGCCACCAGCCCACAGCGCAGCAGCTCCACAGCTCCCTGACCTGTCTTAGCCACACGAGTCAGCAGAGCCTAAAAAAAACACAGAGCAGAGTTTGTGCCTTCATAATCCTCTACGTATAGAGGCTTTAGACGAAGGCTACAGGTCCAATTCACAATGCAAAACATACTGTGTCTGTATAAGTGCACATCTCCTCACCATCTTGCTTTCATAGATGTAGAGTGGTTTGAGGAGGGGTGGCTGAGGTGTGAGTAGGCTCTGCAGGGCGGCATCATCCTGTCTCAGGCTCTCCACTAGCGACCGCAGGTAGCCACTGTTGCATAAGTAAACCAGCCACTGATTCTGACGGTCTATGGACAAGATCCGGTCCAGCACCGCTAGAGCCAACATCTGACAGACGGGAAGAGGAGACAAGGATGATAAAACAAGCACTGGTTAGTAGTCAACAACAAAGAGGTAAAAGGTGTCTCAGCTATTTAAACTTGGAGCTTTGCAATGCCATATGCAGGTTTATTTTCAATAACTTTATTTTACCTTTTTTAAACCTGACACACAATGTTAACATCATGTCAGTATGAGGCTGAAAATGGCAGAGTAAGTACATAAGTCATATTGTTGTATGAACGGCATGGTTTGGCTCTTACTCTGCTAATTTCATGGCCATCACAGGCGTCCCGACACACCACCTCCATAAGAGCTCTGCCATAGCTCTCAATGATAGCAAGATTCTCTCTCTGCAGTTTGGAGAAACCATCTTCGGGGGCTGTGAGACGTTCCCACATTGCCTTCCCTGCTGGAGGGATGGAGAGGGAGATTTTCTCAGATGACCGGACAACATGTGTACATTGCCCCCTTGACTTAATAACACTAGATTTCCATATCACGCTTGAAATAAATACATGTTTTCTAGAACGTCTGTATTAATGTTTCTGTGTTGTACCTGTCTGCAGAGTGTCTGGTTCTTCAGGTTTCTGGGCAATCTGAAGGTAGTACAGCAGGGAGCCATACAAGTGAGCACGCAGACGCTGGTATCCACCCCCTTAAAGTGTAAAAGACAACATTTTAAAACATAACCGCCAAGGTTTATCCTAGCAACATATCCCATGTAAGATATTGTAGGTTTATGTCATCACTTACCAGTGCAAAGGATGAAGTCCAGCAGCTTGCGGAGAATCAGGTGCAGGGCGGAGTTGGCGATGGAGGCAAACCCAGAGGACACTTCTAATCCCGCCCCCTGCTGCTGCTCAGACAGGACTGATTGGCTGAGGTGGGCTGTCAGAGTGAAGACTGCCCCAGCAACAATGGGCATCAGTTCTCCTGCTGCATCCTCAGATAACACCTGGGCAATGCAGTGTGACATTTACAATTAGTTTTTAGAACAACCTGGAGATTTGAGGTAATGGTTTTGTCAGCTCTTACAGGAACTCATTAGCAACGTTTCAGGTTTTTCTCTACTTTGATTGATTCAATACACGTGTAAAGATGAGCAGCACTAAAACGCATTAGCATTAATATTGTACATAACCAAACCTTTTTATAAATGACTGCACCCAAAATACAGTTAAAATGCCCCTTCAAAGCATTGATATCATTGCTACACTTATTTCACCTTCCATGTGACAATCATCCTCACTGACCTTATCGTGCAGGTCGAGCAGCAGGTCTCTGATGATGAGCTGCCTGTCATCTGCCGGTATGAGATCAGCAGGGCAGGTGGTCAGCAGCGTCTCCACCAGGCTCCTCCAGGACCGCAGCGCATGTCGCTTTGCACTCAAACTCCTACGGACGCGGTTGCGTTCTACCACCTGCTGCAGGATGGAGTTCACCTCCTTGAGGAACACACCCAGGGACAAAGGTGAATGTAGACAAAGCATTTTTAGCTCCAGCTATCATCTCTCAAAGACTCACGAGTGTTTTTAATCACAGCTTTGGGAGTCATTTACAACATGTTGGTAAATTACACACACATTAAGTCCCATTAGTTTTAGTACACTCACCTCCATTAACAGGGGCCTCTGTCCAATGGCTGCCATTCCCTGCAGTGCATTCACCTCAGCAACCAGCACTCTATGCAGCAACTGTAAAAAATTAAATAAAAAAAATAAATCAGTGGAAGATCAAACACGTAAACACATAATGGAATGTCATGTAAACACAAACAAATAGTTGAAACAACACGAGAGATGAGTAAGTGGTGATCCTGGAAACCCACCTTAACGTTGCACACAGTGTGTCCTTGCTCATTGACATGCTCACAGTTGGAGATCACCTGCTCTATCTGAGCACGCTCAAAGAAGTCCAGCTGCAGCAGCTCAGGCATATCCTGACTGAAATCGATGGCGTCCAGCACACTCAGCAACTTCCTGCGCACTGATCGCATCAAACAAGGATAAGATGAGATTAAAAGTCAGAACCAATCTGGTATCATTTTAAAAGAACAAGAGCCTTAAATTACATAAATATTCAAGTGTGTGAAGAGTCATTAAACGTTGACTGTATTTAGCCATCGATATTTGATTTAAATGTGTATTCAGTAGGGATGCCACGGTGAGGAAGTTTCCCCACCGGTTAATGAACTTATAACAACACCAGTGTTACTGACTACACCGGACATTTTACAGTAAAAGATAATCATCGATGGCGCTCAACATCTGAAGAGTGCTTACTTTGATCTCGGGCCTCTCTGGTCAATCATCTGCTGCGGCTGCACCGCGTTCTAGCTGCAAGGCGGCCGCCGGAGTTTACAGTTTACAGATTACGTCATTAACATTATCAGATTCCCGTTTGGCATTGGGTTTACATCCAAAATATTACTACTCTGTGCTGCGACTCTGCTGCTGCTGCTGTGCAGAGCAGACACCGTCGTCCGAGTATTGATAACACGTAGTATTTTACAAATACCGAGTTTTTTTATTTGATGAATGTGAGCTCTGATACGGGAACATTAACTACATGGGTTTTATTTCTATAAATAAACAAAACAGCAGTGGGAAATAAATGTAATCGGTGTGCACCCGACCATTGTGTAACACCGGAAACACTGACTACCGTGGTAAGCCTTGTACTCAGGTGGTACAAACCTTTAGAGACTGTGTCGAAATGCAGGAACCCGCTGACTGATCTGGTTTCTTCCTCCATTCCCGATTCCCCATCAGCTAAAAAAGAAAAGTTATGAGGTTCTTAGGTTCATTAATGAGCTTTGTTGAGGGGTCATGGTGACTGGGAGTTTGAATGTGCATGTGTGTGATCATTACTTTATTATTTATTGTATATTTATCATAGTATCGCCAGACTTTGGACAATTGAAATTATCTTTTAAACCAATAAATACAAAAATATATATAAAAAAAAAAAAAACAAGGCCAAAAAGTGTGTATAAATTGAAATGTGTCCTGTGAAAACACTTGACAACAGATATACCTGTATGTTGAGTGTGTGGCTGGTCATCCAACAGGAGGCTGACAAGGCGTTGAGTATGTGAACGCTGGCGGTTCAGTGAGGTCACCCTCAGCTCAATGGCAGCTGTTTTCATGAGCCAAGACATCTGGGAGAGGGCAGCTATCTGGTTACCTGAAGAGCACAAAGTAGAATCGAAGCAATGAAAAGAAAAGACTTTTACTGTGTTCTCTTTAACACACCCACATTCATATTGTATCATTGCTTCCATTTCCTGGCTTTGTTTTTTACAAGTATATCTCTGCGACACAATTTTTACATCCATTATTTTCTTCCAGAAGGAATACAAACAACCACTAATTTCTATTAAATGTTATGAATTTCCTGCTTCCCAGTTCCTGTCTCTTTGCTTCATGTTTTTCCATTCATCACGTCCCTATTGCTGAATATATATTTTAGGACCAAGGAGATTGGCCGGGATCCTGAACTCACTAGGCAGAATGAAGGGTAGGTGCTGCAGGTGAGAGAACAGGAAGTCCTGGCTGGTCCTCAAATAGCGCATGGTGGGTCCTGATGTATCTGGGCAGGCACACAGCTGGTAGATCACCTGAGAGAGGGAGACAATGACAGAGACACGCAAACAAGAAAAGAAAAAATGGATTAATCAAACAATCAGCCCACACACAAACTCCATATATGCGTTCAACTTGCTACGCATAAAAGGCAAAAATGAAGGTGCAGTTGGAGTAGAGGATGAAGAGTACCTGGTAGCAGAGCTCAGCCAGGTGTGGGGCCTGCTGTGTGAGTACCGGTCCTGATCTCTTCTCAGTGCCTCTCTGCAGCAGACTCAGTATGGCGTGCAGGCAGCTCCGTGGACATCCCAACACACCTGTAATGCACAAATGCACTGTCAACTGAAAGGTAACACTCAGTTCATCTGATCCCTTTCCATCCAAACCAGAAGCCCACAAACATCACCAAACAGCCACCAAAATGAACATGCCAACAGCTAAAGCTGTGGTCTGACCTGGGTCCTGGAGGTTGGTGGAGGACACAGGCTTCTTTACTTCATAGCCCAAAAGGTACAGGGCTAGATTTGGCGTCTTCAGCTCCAAGGAGGTGATGAGCAGGTTCAGCATATGGATCTGGGTTTCATGCCGGATTCTTGCAACATTCTTTTGTGGCTGAGAGTCTGGAAGTTTGGGGGTTATGAAGTACGCAGATTTCACAATACGAAAACAGCAGGATTTAAACCAAATGCAGAAGATGGTACAGTTTTTAGACTGATGAAAAATGTCACAGACAACACAACGTCTCTCTCACCATCTCCATTTTCTGTTCCCTCCTCGGCCTCTTCACTGTCCAGACACTCCACAAAGCCTGCCATAAGCTTGTCACTCACAGACTGAGGGACAGAGACAAAAAGAATTCTCAATTTCAAACACAACAAAAGATTCCCACATGACCGCAGTGAAGATCACTGACACAGACGCACCTCAGTGAATCGAGTAAAAAACACACCCTGACCAATACATATAATAGAAACAAAAACAAATTGCATTGTCTGACTTAATACATTTTGGGATCATGTAATCCACATCGAAGGGTATGGTAGAATGGCATCCAGGATTTATTCTATCTAATTGAAATATGTAAATGAGAATATATTAGACTACTGTACAATATTTTGGTTTTCTTGTATCCATTTTCTTTTGTTTACCGCTTAACATTTTGTGAAATATCCTGAAACTTTGGAGGAAAGGTATTTTTCATTTGTTAAGAGTTGAGACTTTGACATATACCTGGTCGTGTGTAAAATCTCCCACCAGCCTAGTCTGAATGTTGGGGTAGTTGGCGATACGACGCAGGATCTTGGCACTCTGGAAGGCAGCCTCTGGGTTAGAGCTGCTGTGGTACAGATATCTGCAAGGGACCAATGTAGTGGCAAAATTATATTTAAGCATGATTCTTTATATTCTTGTCTTATTTCTGTTTTACTTTGTCTCACAAATGCTGAAAGGGAGTTTATCTCATTCCCACATGAAGAATCTGATTCTAACTAAGTGAGAATCACAAAGTCTGGAACATAATGTGAGCACTGTTTGTCTGAACAGATAGGGGCGACAAGGTCACCCTAAAACTCTCTCTTCTGATACATTTAGTTTTCCCATGCCAGTTGAGATGCAACTGGGGGGGGGGTGAAAGTCGTACAGGGGGAAGGAGGCGAAATGGCTCCAAGATGTCTCTTGTGTTTTTTGATTGTCTTCATGTGTATCAGATTGCCTGTGAGAAATGCAGAGACATAATAAGCCAAGTGCGTGTGTGCTGTCACTCTGAAGATGTATTTAAGTTCAGTGTTTCTGTTCACTCATTGAAGAGCTTTTCCACACCTGTGCTGCGTGCCTTCTGTGAAATGTGTTCCTCCTATATTTGCAAATATACTTAATAAAATACAAAAAACCTAACTTGGTTTAGTCTTCGACTGTCCTTATTTTGTTTCACCTTCTAATTTTTAAAACATCTACACCTGCTGCATCGAAAAACTTCGACCACACCAACATAGGTCACCATTAAGTTCTACTCATTCTGAACAAATTAGCTTTTTAAAGAGTAGTTTTTTTTCCTTAAATATAACCTACTATAACTTCTGAAGAGGTTAAATAACATTTCAACACTACTAACTAGTAAAGCATGAAGAGATACACAAACATTTTATTCGAGAACAAAATCAACAAAAAACATAACCATGGGGTCAATACCACAGTTTGGGTATTATTGTGCTATTTTGCTTTTTGGGGTTTTTCTCGTCTTTTAGTGTATATAGTTTTTGTGTATGCAATAGATGTATATAGTAAAAAAAAAAAAAAAAAAACTCATTTCATTCCAAATGGAGCCTTCTCTCCCACAGACAGCACTTTCTCTCAATTGAAATTTGTCAATTAATAATGTCGAACGATTCTAGGAGACCCCAAGAGGACAAATATGACGCTGAAAAGGAGCATAATAGGAGCTCTTTAAAACCTAGATGCCCTTACCTGGCAATATTGACAATGTGATCTGCCCTTCGAGTTTGAGGACTGACCCCCTGCAGGAGCTGCTCCAAGGGGGAAACCAGCATGGAGGCCTGGCTCTCCCTGAGGAGGTCCATGAACACCACCTCCTTCTGCAGAGCCAAGTCCAGCAGGCACAAGCAGTGCAGCACCGCCGACTCCAAGAGCTTCTTACCTGCAGGGGAAGAGCAAAGGAGCATGTCGTCAGAACAAACATACACACAAGAGCGATCTCTCTTTCTCTGACAGCAGCTGCATATGTTCTCTCACCAGGGAAGGGTGCATAGGTGTCCAGCTGGCGTACACCTTCCTCCAGCAGGCTGAGGCAGAGCGCCAGCATTGGCGAGTCGTTAAGCAGGTGGAACATGATGCTGTGGCCTGGGGGCTTGTGGGCTGTGACCTGCTCCCCCTGCAGCTCCACCATCTCCTGGACAAAGTCGGACGGCTGGGGCTCGTAGTCCCGCAGCAGCTTGTGGAACACCTCCAGGACAGCATCAGCGACCTCCCACTGAGAGATGGCAAAAATGGAAAAAAAGGGAAAGCAAATGAACAGATGTACTGTATGTGTAGTTCAAAGAGCACATATGCATGCCGCAGCTACATGTCTTCACGTTATAGGACACAGGGAGAGCACTACACAACATTTTACCTTCTCAGCTGGACGGCGATATGCTCTGGTGGGGAAGGGGAGGAACACCGAGTCACGCAAGAAGTTCAGGTAAGGCTGAAAGCCTGGTACGCGTAGCCCCGCCCCTAAATTAACGGGCAGGCTGCTCTCGACCAGTGTGCTGATCAGATGACAGAAGCCTCGGGTCAGGGGATACTCCTCGCAGCTTGACTCGATCTCACTCAGCTCCACCTGAGAGCCAGAAAAAAAAAATATATCGACAAAGTTTGCCACCTAAATGTCCATCCAAGATAAGATAGAAACTTGATTAATCCTGATAAATAAAGACAGAATAAAGATAGAATTGTATTTATGCTGAGGAAAATTCGTATACATCTTCTTACAGGTTGCATAACTTTTGAACAGGAAGGTTTTCAAACTGATGAGAGATTAAAGTCAATTTTAGTCTCTAGATTTATGCTGAATAGAAATTCAATCTCAAGTGCTACTTTAACAACAACAACAACAACAACAACAGCATTTAAAGATGAGAACTCTCTCACTTTTTGTCTGCATTATTATGCATCACAACATGTTTGCGTCTTAAAACGTATTTCCTTTGGGCATCAACAAAAGTTACCTTAATGCAAATTAAAAATGATCCTGGCAGCCCTCAGTGGTCTAATTGCTGTCTGTACCAACTAATGAACCATATTAATTACCTATCTTGAAGTTGAGAGAGACAGAATCATTCAAAACTTTCCCTCAAATTGGGTTGGGTAGTGAGCATCCAGCATCACAATCACGAACCACAAAAGACTCACCTCAATTCCAGCTGCCTGCCTCTGTCCCGGGGCTCGCACTGTCTGAAGGATCTGTGGTAAAAGAACATGATGTTAGAAAACTTAAAAACTGATACAAAAATATCTGACAACACAGCAAACTGCAAAACTATTTCATAACAATTCAAAAATAAAGTCTTTTAGAGAAAGATAAGAGAATACACCTACAGTTTGAAAAAAAATCTGACAGCCACTCAGATAATAGGACTGACATTAAATTTAAAGTTTGAAGTTTTTTGTTATTGTATTAATGGCAAAATAAGAACACTTCACAGATTCGATCCTGAACATTATGTAGATATCAAATGACATTTTTTTGTTTGTTATGTTAATACTTTATATGACAAATGGCACTCTCCTTCTTCTTATAAAATCATCAACTAAAATTGTTCTACTAATTTATAAAGGCCAACCTGCGTATATTCCAGTGACTGCCAGAGTGAAGCAGCGATCTCTGGTGACTTCCCAAAGGCTGCCAGGCAGTGCAGGAGCTCAGCCTTTAGGATGGGAGGAATGCTGCACTGTAGCAACCCTAACATCACTACAACTGGGGTCCACTGGGGATGCTCACACAACGCCAGTCGAGCATTTTCACTCTAGGGAGAGAAAAAAACACCACACACACACACACACACACAACACACCTCAATACAGTTAGATCTCAGCAACCTGAATGTAAGAGTTTTCAAAGACACAAGGAGAGTATATACAGAATTCAAAATAACACAATTACACATTAATCCAGGCCTTCATGTTGTTTTATACGCCACGTAATATGAGCACATAACCAAATATGCCCATCCTTCTAGTGAATGCTGTTCCATACCCATGTAATGATGGTTGTGAGCAGCTGCAAAAATGAGGTGAGTCCGTCCAGCTCTCTTTGGGTGATGCCCCTTAGTGGCGGGTGGCGGTAGTGTGCTGCATCTGGATTTGGAAAGTCCCGTCGCAGGTTCTCATGGTAGAGCATAAGGGAGTGAAAAAAATGTTCCCAAGACACCGGACTGCCTGAAACTCCCTGAATGTTGTCACCTGCATACATAAAATGAATTGGTATTCATTTGGATATGTATTAAACTAAAGCAATATACTTTTAGAGTCTGCTGCTCATATCAACTAAATTTGAAGCTAAATTAATTAGGATTCGAAAGTCTTTATATTTTTTTTCATATTTACTACTGAACAGCCACATAATACAAAAATAGTCATGGCAGAAATTCCCAATCCAGATTACCACAAAATCCAATGAATTTCTCCTTGCCAAGAGGCCAAATTTATTCTTAATCCCAGACAATTATTTGTCTTTCACGTTATACCAACAATCTGCTCTTACTGTGTGTGGCTCCGTTGGTTTTAAGCAGGCTGAAGGAGTAGTGGGCACACTGAGGACCATTGGCAAGCCCTTTCAGCATTCGGAGATAGGGGATATAGAGGGTGGCGGGCAGGAGGTCTCCCATCTGACGTACAAACTTGGACAAAACCACCTGCAACAAGCAAAAAACTTTCAACAGAAAGAAATACATGGTTTGCAAAACCAGCTTCTCTCATGACAGCCAAGACCCAAGTGATCCAAATTCAACATATTTTATTACCTTTCATTACTACTCTCTCACCTACTACAATTCTTGGTGTGAGGAGAAACTGAATTTCTGTGCATCCAGGTTCCACAAAATGCAGCTCTTACCTGTTTATGTGGAGGCCTTTGCAGTGCCATTCCCAGGTAGGATCCCTGCAGGGAGGTGTGTTGGAGAGACTCTGTGGGACACCAGAACTCCAGACCCAACTCCAGCCCAAATGAGTCTTTACTGTAAAACTCACCGATCTGGAAAGACAAAGCAGTAACCAACACTATTATAACTGTCAGGCCACTGCAGCATTTTCCCCTACACAATTTTGCTTTTAATGTTGCTCATCTAGAAATTGAAGCTTATTTTACTACTGCAATCAGTATAATTTTGGATAACATTATCAGTTAGAACTTTGAAATGTTAAAGGTGATGTTAGCTGATGTGTGTCTGTGTGCATGTGTTTGTAAAAAACACTGACGAGGATCATGAGGTGGTCTAAGTCCTTGCGTAATGATGATGGAAGCTCGCTGTCCATCTGTAGGGACATGTGCACCAGACGGGCATCCTCATCAGCGCGGTTACGAAGCTGTTTCACCTACAGTAAAAAAAACGCAGAAAGATGTTAATTACATGATTAACCAGTATGCAAAATAACAAAACTACAACCTGATAACTAATCAGAGACAAGCTGACACTACAACATGACATCCACACAAGTCAACCTCTTACTTAAGTATAAACATTGGTAGTGGACACCTGTGGCATCTCTCACCTTCATTGGCATGAGGGCCAGGAAGTCTGTGATGAGTGAATGGAGGCGGCGGATGTAAAACTCTTCCTGGGCAAAACTCTCACATCCCAGGATGCCCTCCTTCATAAACAGGAAGACATCTCCCAGTAGAGCCTGGTCAGCCAGAGCCTCGTCTGCCTCAGTGAACTCAACCAGGGCTGCACAGCACAGACACAGACACAGACACACATATATATATAATATACTACATTTAAATGACTACTATCTTTGAGACCTCATATTCCATCAAAAGGTTTTCTTCAAACAGCTATAAGGCATATTTGATGCATGTTCAAGAAAAAGGGCCTTACCACATCCCTGCGGTAGCTGAGAAAGGACCCTCAGAGACAGAGCCCAGGCCAGTCGACACACAGCCTGCAGACCTGGAAGCTTCCACGGCTGGCCGTCCATCAGACGGCTGTGCACTGCAGACACATACTGCCTCTCAGTCAGCATTGGCAGTGCCTGGATCAGATCTAGAGGAGCAAAGACAATCTGTCACTAGCTGTAGAAGAAAAACACTGAAACTAACAGCAATTTCTGTTGACGCTGCATAGCGCCTAGAGTGCGGATCGGGACGCTTTTATCTGTCCGAGCCCGACACGGTTAAAATCTAATTTTTTTCTCATACTAATGACACATCTACATTTGTTTGTGTGGAAAGCTCGCTTTTATTAAGCAACTGTAGGAAGGCATTCGGAAATGTCAACAGATGAGCGCATACGGGGCAACAAGCGCACGTTAATCTCCTGAGGCCAACTTCTTTTTAACGTCTTCCATCGTTGCGCTGCCACATGTAGCCTAATATGCACGTGTTTCGTTGTCACAGCTACATAAACAAATTTCCGCACACAGGAAGACGGATGTTAGGGTAATATTTAATATTTATTTTAATCACAAAAACGAACCTTTGCATCAAGTGAAACAGGCCCATTGGCTACCTACATAATAAGCCGTTTTAAATTTAAAATGTTCAATGCCTTATCGCGCTGATGTGACCGAGCCCGACCCAAACCAGAACCCGGCCCGGGTCGGATATCCATCCTCTAATAGCGCCGCAACGGAGAGAGCTGGCCAGCTGACGGAGTGAAGAAACGTTGAAGCAAGGACAACGGGTAAGGTCACTCACCTCAGCCTGGCGACCAATAGGAAAACGATTGTGCCGTGAAAATACAAGTAGTACGTTTTAGTGGATTTAACCAACAACTTCAATCAGAGTTAAAATTATTCACATTATATGCATTTAACATGTTCTCACCTTCTCTATCTTCTGTCCCCTGTTCTACAAAGCTGACATCCAAGCAGTAGAGTAGTGCCATGACCAGAGCCAGGTTCACACTGTCCAGTGAGCCATCAGCTTGAGCTGTCACTGTTTCCAGGTGGCCAATGAGAGCCAGGGTGTCATCTTTAGACAAAGGTGATTGGCAGGTCCATGAAAACAGGCTGTCTGCCAGGGCCTGTCGGCTTTCTTTAATGAGGTCTGAGACCTGGGGACAAGAGAGGAAGTTAAATGTTGTATGTTGTATGTAATGTCCGTATTCCGTGCCTTGTTTCTTTTTAAGTTACAATAGAAAGCTACTGACTGGCTTTGCACTAGTCAAGTATGATTGATAATGAATATGTTGCAAAGATGACCATCTCGGTTTCAAATTAACACAAAACATTTGCTCTCACCTCTTTCCTGTGCTTCTCGTTGCCCAGGCCGCGCTCCTTCTGTAGTCGTTCAAACTCACGTGTCACATTTATCTCTGACACCAAGGTTAGGAGGCGTTTGGTCAGACCCTGGTTCATAAGTTCATCTGTAAAATGCGTTGTCAAAGCCACCAGCTCTCCACTGAATGAGAAAACAAACAACAGTACAGGTTAATAAAAAGAAAATAGGGTATTAAAAAACAACAACAGGACAATCACATGCTCATCATGTGGACTGTTAACAGCACCTGTCATTGCTTGAATGTACTACTTGTATATAGCATTATCACCTCAGGTCCAGGGTGAAGGTCTTGCCATGGCGTGACTGGATGAGTGTGCGCAGGGAGTTCGCCAAACAGAGCTTTCCATCCCAGTAGAGCAGCACAGCTACTAGACCTCGTGTCAGACCTGGAAAATGGGGCTGCTGTTGCTCACCTGGAGACAGATAAACATATTCAGAGAATCCATTGTGTGAAACATCAATGTCTTTACTACTGAAAGTCATGCAAGGCTTTGTCTCCAAATCATGGATTTGATCAGGACAAACCTAAAACAAAATAGCCATTGTAAACTTTTGTGAGTGCTGTATCTATAATACACACGCTCAACAAATTTACTACATAACTTCTTTTATACACTTACAAGTCACGTCTTTTTTTTAATGTCCACTTTACCTGCTAACAGGAGCTCCAAAGCTGCTAACTCCCCAATATCAAACAAATCGCTGAGGATGAAGGCCTCTGAGAGAAGCTGCTCTGGAAGGAGCCGGGACCCCTGCTGACCTTGGATGGCGATGCCTTCTGTGCTGGCTTTACGCACCTTCTCTCTCTGCTCTGCACTCTTTGGCTGCAAATGAAGAGAAGACCAGATGTTATTAACATGAGAGTCTAAAGACACACTGTATATCAAAATGAGTCTGTCTGCACCAAGGAAGTTGCAGGATACACGGGAAGAATACTATTGTAACATTCACATATGAAATGACATGTCATTACAAATTCGGACCCCAGGAAAAATAGCTGCAGCCCTATTGTAGCTAATGGGGATCCTAATAAACTAAATTAAACAAAATGATGTGTTTGTGTTTGCACAACATCTCACCGGGTTCTTATAGAGTGAGAGAAAGTGTGGTTTGTGTTTCTTCAGCTGCAGGTCCAGCAGGTGGACACTCTCTGGCTGTCTCCTCAACACAGCCCCATCCACTGTCTCCCACAACTCCTTCAGCGGCCCCCACAGACTGGCTCCTGGGTAGGTAAATGGGTTTTCAAAGATCTTGTATCATCACACATGCACGGAACAGTTTTTTCCCTCTCCTATTGTGCTAGTTTCCTACAACCATACTTGTCATTGGTACCTCGCCCTTTGCGTTTACATGTCATGACTGCTGAATCCTGCACTCATACTTGGAGTCAAATTCTATTATGGCAATAAAAAAAAGTTTTAAGTTAAGTTTTTCATGTTAAAGTGAATATTTGTTATGCAAATGAAATAAATAGTATCTTTAATATCTGATGACTGACAGGACAGGATGTTGGGCAGTGACAGTTTCATGATGTTGTTGACACTGTAAACCTCTTCCAGACTGCAACAATAAGTAATAACTAGTACAGCTAGGATGCTTATGTATAATCACCATACACTGTTGAAAGATGAACATGTGAATGACAGTAAATAGTACCAGTGAAATTCCCTTAATATTACATTACTTATATTAGTGCTCAATATAGCCTAAATGGTTTACCTTTTACGTTTGTTATTGTAGATTAAGCCCAGTTATACTGGGTATTTATTTATTATTGCATCCAACCCCTAGGGTGCCTAGCTGTCACTAAGGAACATCAACCAGGTCTTTACAAATCTCACTGTCACCAGTAAACGACTCACTTATTTCACACTGACAGGAGTAACGTTATTGTTAACCAGAGGGCAGTTTAAGTCTGGACCTTAACTGTTAGACGAGACGTTCTGTCTTATTATTTGTTTGCCTGGCGCAATAGCAGAAACCCAGTAGTAACGTTACGAATAACAGGCAGTGACGGCAAATATGTCTTCGCTTGTTCCAAGTCACTTTAGTTTAAGTTTTGTTTCCGGATAAATAAACTCGCCTGCTGACCCATTTGACAGGAGTTGCGTCAGAGAAGTCACATTGCACGTATGGCATTAGTTAAACAGGTAAACATTTGATAATGTTAGGTGGAAACGTGTTTGACCACCGCACCGAATAATTGTTTAACCAACATTAGCTAGCTAACCTAACGTTTACTTGCAGGCTAGGCTAAGTTAGCCTAGCAGCCCGAGTCTGAATTTGAGTGATATATCACCATGTGCTCAAAACATGACATGCGACAAGACTAGCGCTAAAAAGCAAATATGTGTTTGCTTATCTTTGACATACCAATTATTGGTAACTGCTCGGAATTAACACAATTAAGCTACTTAATGAAATAAATGTATTTCATACCCGAATTTACCGCCATCTGCGCCGCCGCCATGATACACTCGTCGGAAAATTAGATAGGAGGTTTTCGGCTGGTGCCGGTTTGAAATTTAAAAAGTATAAATTCTATAAACACGCTTTGATAACATTTGCTCAAATACAATCCATCAGTTCTATTTAAATGCGAATACTGGGTAATTACGTCGGTACAATATTTTAAACATTTCCCTAATTCTGTATAATCCTTCAGGCGAGGTCCTCGCAAGAGGAGCCTTCTAGCTGGATGGGAATTGTAGTTTACTAAAGGAGACGAATTCAAGAAGTAATGTAATATGGATTTCCGGGGATTTAATTTTTATTTTACAAATTATGTTATCTTCCAAATAGTATTTTCTACGAAACTTTGATAAAGTAATACTCGTGTTGCCTGAAACCTTGAAACGCGTTAATGGACCACAAAGTGGCACCAACATTGGTTCCGCCCTGTGCTCGGCCGTAATGTTTTGACGTTACACCAACATGTCCACGCTAGTCTGACAGTCAATTGTGGCTACATGACCGCTGGGATGGAAATGTGTCATTCATGAATATACAACTTGGATGCCGCAGTACATGTAGCACCGCATTCAAACAGAGGGCTCGGGGACTTTAATCAAACGATGGCTCGCGTTGTGAAAGGGTTTCGGACTCTGCGGAATCACTGGAAGAAGTCCACATTTGCTGTGTGCGTCCTGTCTTACGGGGGACACTGGCTGTATGGTAAACACTGGTAAGTATTTCACGTTATGGCATTTCCTCGGAGTATATCAGTTGTATTTATTTGACTGTGAAGCCCTTTGTGACTGGTGTCTGTGAAATGTGCTATAAACGTCGCTTGCTTGCTAGATGAAGTACAGGCCTGTTCGTGTGTCTTACATTGTGTGTCTTGTATCTTATCAGTGACAATGTTTTGCGGAGGGAGGCTTGTCTAGTGGCCAGGGTAAGACATAACCTATCTGTGTACACATATTGTCATCATTTAAACCAAAACCTTCCTCAAGTGCCTTTAGTCCTAATCGCCGTCATCATCATAATCTCCGTTAGGAATTTGGACGTCAACAGATAGCTCCACAGGAGCGTCTGAGGAAAGCAACAGTGATCTTGAACCCTGCAGCTTGTAGTGGGTAAGAAGACAGGCATCTTAAAACCTCTCATTGACAGTTGTGTCTGGACTTCAGAAAACACTCTTTCTCAGTATATTTCCAACTCCCTCTCTTAATCTTCCCCAGGAAAGCCAACAGCCTGTTTGAAAAGAATGCTGTTCCTATTTTACACCTGGCTGGTGTGGAGATTACAATAGTAAAGGTATATTTAGCTCTTCCCCCCTTAGAATCAATCAATGTTATTAGTGGCTGTGGTAGGGATCCTATTGTGTAACATTCATGATTATATTACCTGTTTACAGACAGATTACGAAGGCCAGGCAAAAAAACTAACGGAGCTCATGGAACAGACAGACGTGCTGATCGTGGCCGGAGGGGATGGCACCTTGCAGGAAGTCGTCACGGGTTTACTGCGAAGGCCAGATCAAGTGGGTGTCACATAGTTATTGTGTTGAACCGCCATCAGGCTTTGGTTTAGGGTTAATTGCAGAACGAGATGAGGACAACTTAAAGGAGAATTCCGGTTGATTTCAACACGTAGCTCTGTTGTTTGTAAATTTGGAGTGCTGTCAGTAGCGAGAAAAACGAAAACAATCGGTGCTGCCTACACCGTGTTATCCTCCTGCTAGAGTTAGCACCCAACAGGCTTAAACAGGGCAAGTTTTAAACATGTTCAAAATGTCATTACACGTGCCTCCCCATGTGCAGTGATTCCTTCCGAGGGAACACAGCAAATTTGACTATTGACTATTGAATATTGGATTATATGAGTTCGACAATCGACTAGTGTGGACTAGACCGGAAACCAGTCAATAAACAGAGGTATGGATTAACACAACTTTTATGGCTTTCTGTCACATCTGCTGCAGTCAGATTTGCTGTGTTCCCACGGAAGGAATCTCTGCACATGGGTAGGCACTTGTAATGACATTTTGAACATGTTTAGAGGCTAAAAACACGTTTAAAACTTGCCCTGTTTAAGCCTGTTGGGTGCTAACTCTAGCAGGAGGATAACACGATGTGGGCAGCACCGATTGGTTTTGTTTTTCTTGCTACTGACAGCACTCCAAATTAACAAACAACAGAGCTATGTGTTGAAATTGACCGGAATTCTCCTTTAATCCAAACTTCTCTCTTAATGATGGATGATGGACAGCTCCCAGCCTGGCTTTGATCTGTTTAACCTGCTGCCCTCAGGGAGGCGCTAACGGATTCAAGAACAGTTTTTTTTTCCCCATAAGCCATAACCACTCTGAACTCACACATGCACTGACTTCACAGACTTCACAGTCTAACCCCCCAACTCCCGGACTTTCTTCTACTCACTACTGTGCAATATTTAATATTTAATACTATTGATAATATTGATAATTACTGTGCAATTCCATTACTGTGCAATACCTGTATACTGTGCAATCTCATTACTATCATTGTCCAATATCTATTACTCATTGAATATGATCACCACTATTGCACTACTTCTTTTATTTGATGTTGTTATATTTTTTACGTATTTGTTGGCACTGGGAAAGGAGTTGCTTTTAATCTCATTGTACATGTGTATAGTGACAATAAAAGGCATCCTATTCTATTCTTTGTTTTTCTGACTGCAGGACACAGTCTGTAACACACCGATTGGATTCATTCCACTGGGCTCTCACAACTCCCTGAGTCCAAGTCTTCACCTCCTCAGTGACAACAAGGTCAAGTAAGTATCTCTTCACCATTAATACTGAAACAGATCCAGATTTTATCATCACACAATCTCCAAACCTGTGATAACATGTGTACAGGATGGGTCTCACTTGCTAAATACTGTATACGTATATGGGTATGGTATGCGTTTCTTTATTAAGTAACTAAAACCCATTTTTCCACCTTGTAAATTTTCCAGAGACATTACATCAGCAACACTGTCCATTCTGAAGGGAGAAACTGTACCTCTGGATGTGCTACAAATCAAAGTGAGTAACTGGTCCTGTTTACTACAAATCCTCCAAGTTAAGGGCCTGACACACCAACCTGACAGCCGACCATCGGCAGGAAAGGCAGTCAGACTGATCAGTCTCCCTGAGTTGGTCAAAAAAGTGCCTCAGAACACACCGAAGCGACGCCGACTTGAGCGTACGCTCTGCGCATGCGCAAGACGTAATACGTCTCCATAACAGCAGGCGGCGCTAATCTGTATTGTAGCCCAAAAAAATGAAAACCGGCAGCTGATTGGACGAGCGCGTCACGTGGGTCTGGCTTCTCCCCGACCATAATGGCGGCTCGTTCGGAATACAGTCTCATATTTTACTAAAATAGTTCACCGAAACGTGTTTCTGAAAACATTTTAAGCGAGAAATAGGCCATACAGTTGCTGAATCTGTCTTCATTTCAGATCGACAAAGGTCAGTTTAAAAGATTTTGAGAGGCGTCCGTCACGCTCACCCCGCTCGTCATTTCCGGTAATTGGTCGTTGAGTCCGACTACCCACTGGCCCACGGCTCCTCCTCCGACGGACGACGGCACGGAACACACCAAACGGACACGGGTCACCGACCTCGCCAGACTGTCCAACGGCCAATAATCGAGTTGGTGTGTCGGCGCCTTTATGAACACAGTATTTGTCTTGAATGCAGATATTTGTTTTCAGGTCAAATTAACAGATGCTTTAAGAAATCTATCATTTCACACTTTATAATATGTCTTTTCTTCATCAAATAGGATAAGGAAGTTTTAGATTATAGCTTGTTTTTTGTAATGCAGTGAGAGATTATGTGTCAGAACTTGGATAGGAATTCAAGTGTGTGTGTGTGTGTGTGTGTGTCTAGGGGGAAAAGGAGCAGCCAGTATTCGCTCTGATGGGACTACGTTGGGGTGCTTTTAGAGATGTGGCTGCAACAATCAGCAAGTGAGATTACACAATTGGTCACTCAGATTATAACTATGATATAATTTCCCATACAAAGGAGTAATTCACCATATTTCCCCATAGATACTGGTACCTTGGACCACTGAAGACAAAAGCAGCACACTGGTTTAGTACTCTACGGGTAAGGCTGTGTTTGTTTTTGACGGTATATTGAGCCAATGTTGGCCTTTTATAAAATATCTGATATTGGAAAGCAATGTCAGCTACCACCAATGGGCTAGAGACTCCTCCCTGGTATGGAAATCTTTTTTTAAATTCTTTTGTTTAACTCTTCAATTGCTAAGTGCATTTTCTTTCAAAGGAAGTGTCTGCGGCATGAATTGCCTGTTTACAATTAAATACCTGATCGGTTGTTGCATTGAGACACTCTACCTTAAACAGCTGTTAACCTGACAAATATTTTATATCAAATTGTGGCCGGGTTGGCTCAGTGGGTAGAGCAGGCACACATAAACATAGACGTTTATGCCTCAACGCAGAGGTCCAGGGTTCGAATCCGACCTGTGACCATTTCCTGCATGTCTTCCCTCTCTCTCTCTCCCCTTTCTCACCTAGCTGTCCTGTCCATTAAAGGCGGAAAAGCCCAAAAAACAATCTTCAAAAAATAAAATCCTATTATATAAGTGTAGGTTTCAGTATAATCCTAGTATCCTATAATGATCCAAATCCTGCTATAGAAGTTTTCCATTCTGACAAAAATATACTGTAAGTATATCATAAATCTAATCCACAATCTATGAATCTAATCAAATCAGTCATCTGTAAGATACAGTAGATGTCATGAGGTTATTGCTGTATTTCATGTCTCGCCCTGTTTCCTTGTCACCTATGACTATGATAATTCAGTGGCTGCTGATTAGTATTTTAATCTTACTTGGTTGTAAATGTCTCAGGAGTGGCCCCTGGTCCGGGACGTCTCAGTGTCCTACCTGGATCCCTGCCTCCGGCCCCCTGACCTGCCATCTCAGAAGCCCCCCAGACCCAACCTGCTCTACCGCATCATCCGCAGGCTGAAAAACCGCTGGAACCCTCCTGTCGAAGGTAGTGTGTGTGTCACTGGGTTGATACTTTTGGATCGCAACAGGACACCAAATCCCAACAGTAAAAGACTGAGTTGTATTTTGTGTGTGTGTGTGTGTGTGTGTGTGTGTGTGCGCGCAGAGCCTCCAAAAGTGGAAGAACCAGAGCAGTGGAAGGAGGAGCAGCTGTCAACGTTGGAGCTGTTTATTCAAACGCACAACAAGAACCCAGTCGAGAGGGTCAGTCCAAAAAGAATTGTTTATAAAAAGCCTTGTACCGGTTGTTATAAAATCCTGAGCAGTTGAATGGTGACATGATCCCATTAAACCCCACATGCCTTGTTTTCCTCTTTGATGTTTTTTGTAAACTACTTGTTTCTATTTATTTGAACTTGCAGCGCATAAATGACTCCCTGATGATCTGTGCGGAACCGGACAATTTGACTGTGGGCGAGTACATTACTGTCGGGTTAGTAGATTCTGTTTTTTTTTATTAGTCCATTGCAAACAGAAAACATTATCGAGGCTATATACGTTATAGAAAAGTTCATGTTTTAAGTAAAATAATGTAAACGTTCTTCATTATAGAAATAAAAAAGAAGAGGACCCCACTGTGTTCACTAAAGACTCCACAAAACTGGAAGCCAGTGCTTGCCGGCTGCAGCTGCCAGAGGTCAGTAACCCTTAATAAAAAAATGTTTTAAATTGCTGCTGTCAAACGATTATTTAAACGAAATACTTAATTGCGATTAATCACATTAATGTCATAGTTAACTCGCAATTAATCGCACATTTGTATCTATTCTAAATGTCCCTTGATTTCTTTTTGTCCCATTATTTTTTTTTCTCATTTTAATGCTCTTATCAACATGGAAAAGTGGATCGGCTTGCTTTGTGCAAATGTGCTTCTGTCTGAAGTCATCCATTGTCGCCTGGCTTTGACGAGGGGGCGGAGAATTGGCATCAGCTGTGTGCTTGGCCATCAGCTGTGTGCTTGGCCATCAGCTGTGTGCTTGGCCATCAAGTGGTATTTCAGACTGGACGTGCTGCGATGATAGCTCAGTTCACAACGACAAACCACACAGATCACTTTTGTCTTGTCAATGGAACCATTTGGCAACTTTTTAAAAGTAAACTTTCTATTCAGAATCTTATTTCCGTCCATTTCGGCATCTCACGCTCACCATCCACTCAAAACGTAACGTTAGCCTACTACTCTTTGGCTGGCTCGCAAGTCCAAACAAGTGTGTGCGGCGTGTCTGTTGTTTTGTTTCTGGTCTAGCTAGATCCAGTGTGGTGTTGTAGTTTTTCTAACGTTACTAGTTGCAACAGCATGTGAAAAAAACTACAAAGTTTGCTAGGCCAAAAAGAACGTTAATCTCGCAATAAAGAAATTGACGGCGTTAAAATGAGTTTGCGTTAATGCCGTTAATAACGCGTTTAACTGACAGCACTAAAAAAATGCAGGCATAGCTGTCTTCGGCTTCCGTTTTTTACTTCTAAAGCTCTGTATGCGTGGCCGGGTTGGTTCAGTGGGTAGAGCAGGCGCACATATACTGAGAGGTTTATGCCTCGAAGCAGAGGTCCAGGGTTCGAATCCGACCTGTGACGATTTCCTGCATGTCTTCCCCCCCACCTTCCCGTCAAATTAAAGGCAGAAAAGCCCCAAAAAAAATCTAAAGCTCTGTATGTTAGTTTTTGTCTTGACATTTAACTTTACGTCCTGACCCCACAGGGCACCGCTGGCTTCTACAACATCGACAACGAGGAGTATGAAGCCATGCCTGTAGAGATCAGGCTGCTGCCAAGAAAACTACGCTTCTTCATCAGTGCAGAGCGCAGAGAGCAGCTCCTCTTACAGACACAGTGATGAAACAACATTCAACCAGAAAGAAGACAAGATCAGCAAGACAAACGGGTTTCAAGAGAAACCCAAAAGAAAAGAACCAGAAGTCATGAGACTCTGAGGTCATTTTGAAAACGGATATCTGCTTTGACAGCCATTTTAAATGCTCATGAAGTACTGATGGAATGTTTTACTACATGTAAACATTGATAGAATATTCAGTTGAACAGTTATGAGGCGAATTATATTACATGCTGTTGTATATTAAAGGACCAAGACTTTGTTTCTTTAAGCCAGTAACCCGTGTACAGGTTGTCTTACAAACTGACTTCATGTTTACTGAATGGTTTACTGTTGCCATCACATTTGAACTTGGTCAATAAAAATAATGTATGTCAAATTTGCACACAAAGTGCTAGCAGTTTGTTAGCAGTTTTTGGCAGTAGCTCAAGTCAGTAGGGAGTTGGGTTGGGAACTGGAGGGTTGCTGGTTCAAGTCCCCATATGGACCAAAGTATGGTGGTGGACTGGTAGCTGGAGAGGTGCCAGTTCACCTCCTGGGCACTGCCAAGGTGCTCTTGAGCAAGGCATCGACCCCCCAACTGCTCGGGGTGCCTTTCCATGGGCAGCTCCCTCACTCTGACATCTCTCCGTTAGTGCATGTAGAGGTACTGAACAGTTGTGTGTAATTCAGGCCTGTGTGTAATGAGTATAATAATAACAACAGAGTGAAAACATTGTAATTTCCCTTGCAGGATTAATAAAGTATAAATTATTATTATTTATTATTATTTTGGTTTAGATAAAGAGTACAGACGTTTGTTGGAGGGCTGGTGGTGAGGGCGCAAAGTAAAGGTAATGGACCGAGATGGAAATGACAAGAAATCAAAAGTAGCCATGCACAAAAAGCAGTCTGAAGTGTAGGATTGGAACATGTTATGTTAGAGCAGTGTTGCTACGTAAAAGATTTCCTTTTCACATCGGTGCTTTGAGCTGGCTGAGTAGCCACTGGGGCTCAGTAGAGTATGGCTAGGTTGGAGGTATATACTGTAGATGAATGATGAAAATAGGGATGCTGCAGCATTCTGAATGTGTTGCAAATGCCCAAGATCTTGGACCAGAGCTGCATTTCATAGCCCTTAAATTGCCTCTTTGAGTCCTCCATTTGCCTCCCTTCCTCTTGCGTCTTAGTCCCTCCCACCGAGGAGACACGAGGAAGTCATGGGAGGAGAGAGGCAACGAGCGAATGTGTTTTTAGAGGGATGAGACGTCCTTTCCTCTGAAGCGTTACATGAATTCGTCAGCTGTATGGGCGGATTTAGCAACTCCTTCAGTGGCAAGGCTTCCGGGAAGGCTGCTCTAGTGTATCCTCGCCTATAGCTCCTCGGTGATCCCTCCTCGATGCTCGCTCCTCGGAGCAGAAATAAGAGCTTTGGGACTTCACAGAGGAGGGACAGAACAACTTCCGGTTCAGCCGAGGACCGAGAAGTCGAGGAGCTATCAAATAAGGGCCATGAGATGGAGCCCAGGAGTTTGGCAGACTCCTTGGTGAGGCTGGGTCTGATATGACAGATGGTGTAGACAGCAAATCTGCAGGATTAAACAAATGGCTTCAACGCCTCTTATAATATTTGGTTGTTCAGGAAAACACAAACGGAGGCTCTCGTTTCTTTTGTTATGGTGGAGAAAAACTCTTGTAGGGGAATGGCTGGTTAACCCTCGTATCGTCTTCCCGTCAACCATGCACTTTACTTACTTGTCCTCTGGTTCGGTTTGCCTGTTTATAAAGCATAAAGTAGCTTCTTAACGATTACCCAATTGTATGTTATATCTTCATAAGTTGTTACCACTAGTTTTACATTTCTTTGTGGAATTGATGGTGAATAAACATCATTTACATGAAATTATTGATAATTTTTGAGTAAAATGAGCTGAAATTAGGAATTACCTTGACTAATAGTTAAGGTCAGAAAAACATGTTTATGGATGATCACAGATTTCAGCCGGGTAGATCATAAAAGTAGTGATCATCAATTAGCAGATGGAACCATCCATGTTATTTTTGGGAAATTTTGTTGAAAAAAGAAAGCCATATTTCTGATGTAGAAACTTTGAAAAAGGGTCAAATTTGACCCGAGGACAACATGAGGGTTAAATTATGTACCACTAACATTCTATAAAGAAGTTACAATTGTCTCCACCTCAGCCAATGTTAAAGAGCCAGTAATAAAGTAACCGTCTTGTCCAGACGATCCTGAAAGTTGTGTCTTGGAAAGCAATGAAAGCAGTGATCCTGCTCAGAGAAGGAAGAGAGGTGTAGGTAGAGTAGGATTAGGAAGGGAATCGAGGAAACTAGTTATGCAAGGTTAGAAGCAGAGGATTAGGTAACACCTAAACTGTATCAATGTTTTATTGTTTTACAATGGCAGTACAGTGAAATGAACAGTTGCTCATGCTATTGAGTTTGTGTGTACATTACTGACATCTCTTACAGTGTTTGACATTAGTAAAGGTAAAGACATATTTGTTATTCTGTGAATACTCTTGATTTACATTACAATCAAGAAGGAAACAGTTGCACTACTTGGATGTGTTGCTGCACACGTGCAATACTTTTGCTGCCCATGACATTCAGTAGAGTGACACGCTGTACAAAGGACTCATTAAGTTAATGCTGGTACACATCTGTGAACGACTCCACAAAGACGGCATTTTATACATTGGTGTGAGTTGTGTACATTCCCTTATACATTTAACATACACCTGTAAAGCAAACACCGTCAGAGGCAAGAGTATACGTCTACAGACATGAAATAGACCAGTCAGAGTCAACAGGTTTCACTGGAGACAGTAAGGTCATACAAAAGTGCGTAGGACAATGTACTTAATCTGTCAGCAAATACTGTTGACGTACGTACAGTAATGAGTCAGACTCTTTGCTGCAGTAAGTTTGAGAAAATCACATTTGCTTAAGGCCCCATTTCAACAACAAAGCTTAAGTGCCTTTCTCTTTCAGATACAATACTTGGTGCACTGTCTTTATTTTATTTTTAATGAACCCAGAAAACATATTGGGGGGTCAAAGGGCAGGCTATCAGCAGTTCTCAACGTGGGGATTAGCCCCCAAAAGATAATTTGTGAAATGTGTAAAAGGAATGACTTAGCGTTTTAGCTTGCGTCGGGGGGGCCACGGGAAGGCTGAGAACCACTATTCCAAATGTATACGAGGCAAACAGAATCAGCCTCAACAAATTATCAATCTGATTGGCAGTGTGATGTATTCAATAAACCAGTCTGCCAGGATAATTCAAAAGACACAGTTGGCCCATATCAGGAGCTGAATGAACTCAATGGGACTGTGATGAAAGGACTGAGGAACCCAAATCTCCAAAAGCACAAAGACATCTTTGTCAGGGACGCAGACAAGCAAAGAGGATCCCTCTGAAGCTGATCAACAAGTAAACTACAAATGGCTCCATCAAGGACTCAACACGATCACAGAACAAATATAGAAGAACAATGAAAGCCTGTACGCAAAACACACACACAAAAAATAGTCCCGTGGTGGAAATGGTGCAGCATTCATAATAGGTTAGTGTTATAAAGTCACATTCATTTACAATTCAAGAAACCTCAGCTTAAGGTAAAACATGTAACAAAACGTTCCCAGAACCCCCCCCCATCACTAGCACTTTGACTGTGATCAAACACAGAGACACATTATATTAGATCTACCTCATGTTGAAGGTGCATAACAAGGAGAACAAAGTGAAAAACAGCTTTTCCCTTCTCATTCTGTGAGTCAGCGTAATAATATTTAAGCATCCCCGTTATAAAAAAAGAGGATATCACACTCATTAACAAACATCCTCACCTCTCACTTTCAGTTGTGAAAGAAATGGTAAAAAACTGGAAAACACATTTACATGAAGGCTGATTTGAGCTAGCACAGACTCCTATTGCTTCCTTTTTGAAAGGCAAATTAAGTAAAAAGCATTTTAATGTATTTACTAAACATAATCATCCAAGTACGTTAATACAGCAGGATGGAATTGTTGCACATTATGATGGCTAGAATCTTCTATAAAACCTATTTGAAGCACAAATACATTTCCAGCATTAAAACCTCCCCCCCACATATTAGTAATCGTTTTCGTCAGACAAACTGTACGCACGTGCACACCAAAGCTGCAGGATTGTGAATGCTTCAATGACTTCTTCACTGTGATGGGTGCAGTGGAGAAAGACCACTAATCCTGCTGTGATGACTGTACTTGACCGAGACTTCCGTACTTTTATCCTGTGCTATCCCCGGCCACTTAAAGCCAGAATCAAAGTCAAACAAGCAAACACTTATTTCTGACAAAAAAAACATAAGTGAGGAACATAAGATGGGAGTGGCAATAAGACCACGCAGCTGCCAAGCAGTGCTGTCGGCTAGGCAGGTGTTTAGCAGCCACTGCGGACCAGTGCACCAAACTTTAAGTGTCCTCATCATCCACACTGTTTGGAAACAGTCTCCACAGGTCAGATGAGAGATGCGCGCAGAGGGAAAACAGACACCCAGGTGAGGACATTGGGTGACAGATGGAGGTCCCAGGGTGGACGCAGTGTCTTTGGTGTCTTGGTGTGTGTGTGTGTGTGGGCCTTGAAGGCACAAATATCCAGTGGCGTTCCGGGGTTTTCAGGGGCAGCAGAGGTTGTCTATGACCAGCGTGACGTCAATACCGTAAACCTCCAGCAGGTCGACCAAGAAGGAGCGATCACCCTGGGGATCCAGCCCCATGGCCCTCACGTGTTCAGTGGTGAGGGTGGGGTCAGTGCTCCCTGCTACATCTGACAGGGTCTGGAAGATGCGGTTATTCAGCTCCATGAAGAACCTAGGACAGGGTTAAAGACAAGTGCGTCATGCTCTAGTCCTCCGCATCACATTAAAATGATGAAACAAACATAATAGTACTACTCTCATTAAACCTACTGCCTGTGAATATGACTCAAGTCCACAAGCAGCTATGACTACACTTGTCAAGGACTCACAGAATGAAAAGATCCTCTTCATTTGACGTGCAGTCTCCATCCACCTCCTGAGAGTACAGCAACATTTGCCTGAAAAAAAAAAAAAAAATCATCATGATATCTGACAAATAGGATCTTTATGCCTCTTATTGTGCTCCTCGCTGGCCAGTATATATGAGCGTTCATGGTAATTACGCAGCCTTTTTTTGATAACTCAAATATGAATGCATGTATCACATTTGAAAAACCTGATAAAATGTAAAGTATTTTTACAGTGTGTACCTCTGTTCACTCAGTTTCCTATACTTCTCCTTATCTGCTGCATTCAGTCGGAGCAGCGGCTGCAAATGGCTTCTGTGCGTTTTCACATTCTGGTTATCAATGTAGACGTCGTACAGCTCCTTCTTCTCCTCAAAAATCTTCTCTGTGGTGCCTTTAAAATGATTAAAAAAAAATAAATAAGGATATATATCATCATATATAAGGAATCGTTACCATAGATAACATACAGTCAGTGGTCAATTAACCATTTTTATACAGTTAAAATTTCACTCACAGGCCACGAACGACAGCTCTGTTTCCAGGGCAGTGATGTCGGCTACGTTGATGTAGAAAAAGGGCCGTAATTCAGGCACAGAGACACCAATTCCAGGTAAAGACACATTGGCCAGGCAGCAACAGCAATACACTGAGGGAAGCACAAGAACATAGGGAATGAAACATATCCATGGGAATAGAAAATAAACACTTAGGTTGCAACATTAGTACATTAATTACATCCTACAAAACCGTGCAAGTGTGTGTAAGCATGTGTGTTTGAGCTTCTCACCCCTGTAGCAGACCACACCTACAGGTGGAGGGGAGAAGATGAGGATCCGTTTTCTCAGCAACGCAAACTTCCACAGCACCATTATCTGCTCCCCGAAAAACTGGATGAACTGGGACATGCAGCCAGCTGGGTGGGTGATCTGCAGGGAGAACAAAAGTGACAAATAGGTTGTTGTTTTCTGCCGTTGAGCAAATCTGCTATCACCAACCAATATAAGTGTGTTCTGCTGCTTTTACACCTTCATTTCTGGGTGCATACAGCGGTTGATGGTGGTCACACTCCAGGTTGGGCAAGCAGTGACCAGACCATTTCCTGTTGGGGGGAGGATGGCCTTCTTATCCTCATAGAAGGCCTCCAGGGGAGAATACTGGCCCGGACACTGTAACTGGTGTCTACGAGGCAATGGCAGGAGGAAGAAAGGGAGGAGAAGAGAGAAAGTAGAATAATGTCAGGTATGAGTCATCCAAGCCTTTCCAGATTTGTATAATTAGGCAGATTACGCTTGCTTGAGTGTAATTAAACAAATCACATTTGCATATTAATTATCTGTCAACGTACAACCATGAACGCTCACAGCTCATGCCAGTGTTGTAGTCGAGTCACTAACTGTCAAGTCCGAGTCAAGTCTCGAGTCCCCAGTGTTGGAATCAGAGTCACCAAAGAAGAGTCAGAGTCGAGTCACAAGACCAGAGAACAGCGACTCGAGTCGGACTCGAAAATTCCACTACTGCCTTTTACACATAAGTAGTCAGAAGCTTCATCCAACTTCCAAGTGCTACTTCATGAATGCTCAAGTCCGATTTCATAAATCCTTGAGTCCAAGTCTTTAGCGCACGAGGCCAAGTCGAGTCACAAGTCCAGAGAATAGCAACTTGAGTCTGAGTCCAGGACTCGAGTCCATCACTCCATCACTGGCTCATGCAGTGTCATCCAAAAGGTTTAAAGACCATTACTAAACCACTGTAGCTTGCATCTGAAAGTATTAAAGTGCTCACATTATGCTTTTTGGCTTTCCCCCTTTCCTTTATTGTGTTATATATCTTTTTTGTGCATGTTATAGGTTTACAAAGTGAAAAAGTCCAAAGTCCCCTTCCAAAGGGACTTACCATCTCCAACAGAAAACACTGTTCACAAACTGCTCCAAGCAGCTCTATTGTAGTCCAGCCTTTACTTCAGAGACAAACGTGGTCACTTTGTAACACACGTTATAATGCTCACCTAGCTGCTAGCGTGGCACGCCCTCATACTCTGCAACTGACAAGCTAGGAGTACTTACTGCGCATGACTCCCAACAAAGATGAACAGAAGTGAGATGTTTCACTCTGTAGCTAAAACAGAGAGCTCAACACACAGGGTGAAAAGAGGAGCTGCAGCAATGTGCAGTACAACATAAATATGGTGTTTTCTGAAAATTAAACCACATAAACCTATTCTGGTACAATCTCTAAATACAAGTATGAACCTGAAAATGAGCCTAATATGAACACTTTAACTCAATCACTATTTGTTACACACTGTAAATGGAAGTCTATGTAGAAGCATTGTGCATTCAGTATCAGACATTATTAAGGTCATTCATAATGCAAGATTACCGACGTGTGCTTGGTTAGTAACAGTCACTTGTTCTTAAATTGCATTGTGGGATAATTTGAGGCCACACACATTACATAAATGCAACTGCTCTATGTCATATAACCACATCCATTCATTAAGTACTCATGCTTAACATACAGTATTTCAAACACAATTTGAGGCATCTGCCTGCTACTCTAGAGTGAGTGTAAAACAAGCCACAGTAACCACACATAAACTGTAGGCTAGATTACCA